>NW_016159480.1:73887-82235 GCF_001687245.7 Rhagoletis zephyria
CATCAATTTTGAATAAATTAGCTTCAATATTTACTGATTTATCGAAGATTTTGTATTTCTCTAAATTACCGTTATATGGGATGTGGGCGTGGTTATTGTCCGATTTTTTCGACCATTTGGTATGCTTTACCAGGACCATCAACTGTGCTAAGTTTGGAAGAAATTGGTGCACCGGTTACCAAGATATACATATATAAGTGGGCGTGGCTACGCCCATTTGCCAAAATTTTTTAATATTCTTATTTTTCGTCTAAAACTCATTGTAAATATCAATTTTTAGTGAATTATCTTCAGTAGTTACTAAAATATCGCAGTTTTCGTATTTCTGAAAATTACCGTTATATGGGAGGTAGGCGTGGTTATTTTCCGATTTCGCCCATTTTCAATATCGTCCGTGCTACGCCCAAAAGAAGTCCACGTACCAAGTTTCGTTAAGATATCTCAATTTTTACCCGAGTTATCGTGTGCACAGACGGACGGACAGACAGTCACCGCTTAATCGATTTCTCTTTTCATTCTGATCATTTATGTATACATTTGTCTATATCTATCTCGATTCGTTTGGCCTGTTACAAACAACCGTTATGTGAACAAAGTTATAATACCCTTGTGCACAAGTGCGCTCGGGTATAAAAACATTAGACTATGCAAGAGCCAGGGATATAGTGAAATATGTGCAAACCACTTTATCCAAGATATTTTAAATGTTGAAAAGGAAAATTGAGAGCGGCTATAAGCGCTTTCCCAAAATTTGCTTGCACCACATTCGTTTCAGTTTTGAACAACGGATTAGGGAAAATATCCGGAGTTCATGAATTCATTCAAAACGGCTTATGAGTTATTCATATACAAAATGAATGAATGGTTTCGGCTTCAAATTGTTTTGAATTTGAGTAAATAGCTGTTCTAATATATGTGTCGAGATTACAATATTCAAGCAAAGTGAAACTAGATTGAATTGAAATAAATGACAATTATTTTTATGAATATCCAAAAATATTTTTTCTGAGCATATATGCACAAACATACATATGTATGTATGTACACTGCCGGAACAAAGTATTGGCACAGCAAATTTCTCACAATATATGCAACAATTTTTATTCTAATATTTTTCCGCCAATTTTGTATAAAAATATGGTTCATTCAACAACAAAAAACATAAAAATATTGTTCGATGCAGAGCTGAGTCACTTGTTCCTTACCTCGGGTGGGGGGTAACAAGTAATTCTAAGCAATGCTTGAACTACAAATACTCTTATTTAAAAATTCTCTGCCCCTTACCACTGGTGGGTGGAAGTAGAGTCTAATAAAATAAGAGGTTAGTACTTTCAATATTATAAGTTTTACCCCTTACCACTGGTGGGGGGAAGTAAAACTTTAATAAAGAAAGAATAATAAAAATTGTTAAATGCTTTACGCCTTACCGCTGGTGGGGGGAAGTAAAGCATACAAAATAAATTATAGAAGAAGAAGAAGAGTGTTATTGAGAGTCTTTACGATTCTGATCTGTTTATTAAATATTTTCCTTTTATATACAAATCCTAATTCTATTTTCCTTAACTAATTGTAAATACATATGTATGTGTGTGTGTGTATGTACATGTTGTTTTGGTATGTACTATTTACAAACAACCGCTTTGGTCTTATCATAATTTTAATTTAAAAGCTTGCATTTGCGTCGGCTATATGTAGACATGCATATAATATCAATGCATTTTCTAATGCATGTATGTATGGGTGTATGCATTTGTATGCGCGAACATTAGATTAAAAGAGATCAACGCATTGATATCTTATTTTGGTTGTGTACAAAATATTGACAGTTAAATGTGTTACAATTTATGGGTTTTTGTTAATTTCTCATGTTTATGTATTTTACTTTTCCTCTATTCGAAAGTGGACTATATTTTCTGTGTGTCAATAAGTATTATTGTAAGTATATGTTTTTTTATGTTCAGTTTTATTACCCTGGCAGAACTATGTATGTATGCATACATGTTCAAAGATGTTTGAACATATTGCCGAGGGCAAAAAAGTGATTATTTATGTACTGTATACATATTTTTTAAAAGTTCTTGCTATATTTAATATTATTACTCAATACATATCTGCTTCCTGTTCAAAGATATTTGAACATACTGCCAAGGGTTAAAAAGTGTTAATGTTTTTTCATAATAGTATTTATTTTTTACCTGCAGAATATTTATTTAAAATTTGTTGTGGACAGGAAATCCAATCCAATTTACCCCAGGAGTTCCTCCACATTCGACGTGTTAGTTTCTTCTCTTACGCCAAACCTCCGGAAACTCGCCTTGCATTTTTGGCCGTTTATCCCACATTTTGCCAAAACGTGGGCTTGCCGGGGGCCTAGTAGTTTGCCATTTAACTGTATCAATGGTGTTATTAACCGTTGTGTAATCGATATTCTGTATCTCATCATTACCGCTACCTTCGCGATGACTACGCGTTGTACTGGTACCAGAATGTTTGATACTAGACTTTGTATCCGGTTTGCTGGTCTCTGATTTATTTAAATTTGCTGCTGTTTTGGATGTAGATTTTACTGAATGCTGCTCAACGTTGCCTCGATTTTGAACTTCCTTGTCTGGAGATTTATTCGGTACATTTGTTCTAGTAGATTGAGTGTTGTGTGCTCGTATATTACATCCACCGTTACGCACAGGACTTCCTCGCCTTCTTGATCATCATCGATTTCGCTTTTATCGCCACAATCTTCTCCTGCATTATCTTCTGTTGCATCTTCATACAAGCTCTGCAGGCAAATATCTACTTCCTGCATTAGTTTGATGTGATAACTGCTTTCTGCGTACTGCTGCTTCAAACATGTGTTTTCATGTTTTGTCAACGTTTTTTCGGCAGCGACCAACACTACTTTGTCCAACATTTTGCCAAAATGTGGACCTGCCGGGGGACAAACGAATTCTTGCATGACATCTTTATACATTTTCACCGTGTCAGCTACTCTGACACTTTTCTTCTTTGGCATCCGCCTCTATTTTATGATTGGAAGTACAAACTGTCCCCTCTACGTTTTTGTTACTATTTTCTTGGGCTAATTTCTTAATTATTAGCATTTCGCTCTCGCAAGCAGAACGCTTAGGATAACATTCAAAAAAAAAAATACTTTAATTATGTCAAACTTCAGCTTGTTATATGTGTTGTAGAGTTCATTGAGAGACTCATAAACCATTCCAAGGATTTCCAGAAACACTCCCGGTTCTTCCTCGGCAATTTCTTCTCTGGCCCATTTTGCCAGTTTCCAAAATCGAGATATTTGTGACAAAATTTTCCTTTCCAGATTTTTGGCCTTTTCAGCTCCATCAGATTCTGCCATCTTTTTTTTTCATTAAATTATTTAATCAACTGTATATTGTTTTTTCTTCTCCAAAAGAGCCGTTGGAGGTAATTGGTTTGGTCGCCTTGTTGACCTTGCTGTGCCTCGACTCACAGCCGATGTTTGCTCTTTTGGATTACAATAAATCGATTATGCGCAAAGTTTCGTGCTTCAACGACTTACAAATCGGATATGCCTATACAATTGATAGGGTTTCTTTAATTTAATTGTGCCTATACAATCTATAGGGCTTTTTTTATTGTGCCTATAAAAATTCAGGGCTTTTTTGTTTTGCCTGTACAAATACAGGGCTTTTTTTGTGCCTATAAATTTATAGGGCTTTTTTATTTTGCCTATATAATTACAGGGTTTTTTTTTATTTGCCTATGAAATCACAGGGCTTTTTTTTGTTTTGCCTGTACAATTACAGCGCTTTTTTTGTTTTGCCTGTACAATTACACGGCCTTTTTTTGCCTATATAACTTATAGGGCTTTTGTTTGTTGTGCCTGTAAAATTACAGGGCTTTTTTTATTCTGCCTATAAAATCATAGGGCTTTTTAAGTACTGCGTCAAGACTCTTGCTGTGACGGCTTTCATACATTTATGGACTAAACTGTCCTTGTGCCTATAAATTTATAGGGCTTTTTATTGTGCCTGACCAAATACAGGGCTTTTTTGTCGCAGAGCACTTCTCTTGGGCTCATTTGGACAAAATGTTCGTTGCAGAGCTGAGTCACTTGTTCCTTACCTCGGGTGGGGGGTAACAAGTAATTCTTAGCAATGCTTGAACTACAAATACTCTTATTCTAAAATTCTCTACCCCTTACCACTGGTGGGGGGAAGTAGAGTCTAATAAAATAAGAGGTTAGTACTCTCAATATTAAAAGTTTAACCCCTTACCGATGGTGGGGGGAAGTAAAACTTTAATAAAGAAAGAATAATAAAGAGTATTAAATGCTTTACCCCTTACCGCTGGTGGTGGGAAGTAAAGCATATAAAACAAAATTAAAAGAAAAAAAGAGAAGCGGAGTCTTTACGATTCTTATCTGTTTATTAAATATTTTCCTTATATATACAAATTCTAATTCTATTTTCCTTAACTAATTGTAAATACATATGTATGTGTATGTGTGTGTGTACATGTTGTTTTGGTATGTACTATTTACAAACAACCGCTTTGGTCTTATCATAATTTTAATTTTAATGCTTGCATTTGCGTCGGCTATATGTAGACATGCATATAATATCAATGCATTTTCTAATGCATGTATGTATGGGTGTATGCATTTGTATGCGCGAACATTAGATTAAAAGAGATCAACGCATTGATATCTTATTTTGGTTGTGTACAAAATATTGACAGTTAAATGTGTTACAATTTATGGGTTTTTGTTAATTTCTCATGTTTATATATTTTACTTATCTTCTATTCGAAAGTGGACTGTATTTTCTGTGTGTCAATAAGTATTATTTTAAGTATATGTTTTTTTATGTTCAGTTTTATTACCCTGGCAGATGTATGTATTTATGCATACATATTCAAAGATGTTTGAACAAATATAATTCCTAAACTTTTTGCAAAACTCGCGAAAATTCAGAAAATTTTCATCAAAATTTTAAACTTTTTAACAGGGACGTGAACCGGTTTTGAACCGAACCGGTTTTGAACGTGAAAACCGCTCTTTTCTATTAATTAACTGAACCATTTTCCGAACCGAAATTTTCCACAAATGTTTGATCCGAACCGAAAACCGAACCACTTTCTATAAAGATTGAAATGTTCGTTTCAACCAATTTTCAATAGATAAATGTACACACTTTTTTTGTTTTTGGTAAACATGGTAATACCCACCATGTTTGTTTACCATGCGACAATATCAAATGTAAAAGCAACCCATCTCATTTGACAGACACTTGACCCTTAACCTTGTGCGTTGTTGCACTTGACACTTCACACTTAAACTTTCGCGCAAGCGCTGAACCGAACCGACCAAATTTGTCATCCGGTTCACGTCCCTGCTTTTTAATACGATTTTTAGAATTTTTTTGAGTATGCAGTTTTGCAGCCCCTTGAATTCTAGTAAAAAAATGCAAATGTGGAGTTAGTCAAAAATCGAGTTGATTTTTGAGAATTTTTTTTGTTGACGGTGTTTTGCATTTCTTTCCATATAAAGTATTTTCGAAAAAAAAATTTTTTATGGTGTAAAAGATTGCCAAAAATCAACGGTAATTCCTAGCTACTTAAAACATTTTTATAATAACATAGATTGGGCTACAAATCTGCATACTCAAACAAATTCTAAAAAATCTGATTAAAAAGTTGAAAATTTTCATGAAAATTTACTGAATTTTCGCGAGTTTTGCACAAAGTTTAGGAATTATATTTTTTATGGTTTTTGTTGTTGAATGAACCATATTTTTATACGAAATCAGCGGAAAAATATTACAATGAAAATTGTTGCATATATTGTGAAATATTTGCTGTGCCAATACCTTGTTCCGGCAGTGTATATATTGCTGCGCTCCTATTACAATACGAACAAANTATGGTTTTTGTTGTTGAATGAACCATATTTTTATACGAAATCAGCGGAAAAATATTACAATGAAAATTGTTGCATATATTGTGAAATATTTGCTGTGCCAATACCTTGTTCCGGCAGTGTATATATTGCTGCGCTCCTATTACAATACGAACAAACTTGTTTGTAGAAAAAACTTTTACCGAAATGAGTTTGAATGATTTAAATGTTTTCCATTAATTCATTCATATTCATCCATTTGAAGGTAGAAAGTTTAAAACAAAATGTATATTCATAACTTAAAAAATGCCAAACGCTGAGTGTTTTGTATGCGAAGTAAAATATTCAAATCTACTGTACTCTGTTTGGCAAGAAGTTTGAATGAATTCATGCAGCCCTCTATTGGGGACCCATTAAAGGACAGCTAAATATAACTCTGAACTAATTATCGTATAAGGGTCAGTTTTTCAATGCCAGTTTAAACTTAGATTAAGTAAACTGGCTGACATTTGATTGGCTGATCGTAGTTTAAACCAGCCAGATCGGGCGTTTAAACTGAGTTTAAACTACGGCCGTACACTGAAAAACTGGCCCTAATTGGCTTAAAAAATAATAACTCAAATTGGCAAAATAAAGTCCCAAAATAATAATAATAATAATAACGTCGGATCGGCACATACGTATAAAAAATATTAGCTACAATTCGTCATTTTGTTTGCCACATAAGTCTACGTTTTATTAATGCAATTGCAGAATTCTCGCATTCGCAAAAGCTCCGCATTGATTATTGCGAATGTGAAACCGAATGCGAATGTTAAAATTAATGCGGTTACGAATGCGAATATTCGCAACTACCCTGGTACATACGAATGTACATATGAATATGTGTGGAAATACACATATATATGTATACACATGCATGTGTAAGTAAATACACACATTTTACATATGTATGTATGTACATACTTATGTATGGATGTACATACTTATGGATGTATGTACATACTTATGTATGTATATAGCTTTGTGTACGGAAATCACCACCTTTACATAGATATGTACATATGCATGTACAGTAAAACCCGCTTAAGTACCCCACGAAAAATGTCAGATTTTTGAGGTACTTAGGCGGGTTGGGTACTTAAAAGAACCCGCTTAAGTACCTCGATGCGGGTACTTAAGCGAACATAATTACTGATGTAGTTACATCTTCTTGTTAACTTACATAAATAATTGAATAACAACATTTAATGAAGTATACATAGTTTAAAACCAAAATCGAGGCATTATTTAAACACATAAACGAGTAAAGAAAAACTTTATTAAAAAAATATTTAGTGCAATGGTATGTTATTTTTACAAGAATTAAATTGTTTACAAAGTCAAAGTTGGACATATCATTTTGTACCAAATTCGATATAATATTGTTTGCCACTTATGTTTATTTATTAATTTTTAAGGTTTTTAATCAATTAAAATGCAGTTCATTCCCTAACAAATACCATATAAACCTAAGCTTAAATTTTGTAGAACACTTAAAAAAAATTCATCATAATTTCAAACTTTTTTCTCAGAAGTGTTTCTTAAGCGGTTTTCACTGTACATAAGTACAGTCAAAATAGACCTTATTAGTTCTTACAAATTAAAGTTTATGCTGGTATTTTTTATTTGATCAACAATACTACCTATTCCTTATTTAAATGAAAAAATCGGAATTCAACGGAGTAACGTACTACCCCGCAATTGTGTGCATTTACCTTAACAAGAATCATAAACTGCTTGATCTCTCTGAAAAATCACGGGTATAATGACAATAATGTGCAAACCAAGTAAAAACAAGTAAGAAAGTCTAAGTTCGGGCGGAGTCGAACATTAAATACCCGGCGCAAGTATTAAATATATGTTTTCCACCTTTCCGAAAGCTACCGCTACATGATAAGCCGGGGTGTATAAATTTTAAGTAAATTAGTGTCCTTAAATTTCGAAATATTGAAATTTCAAGCATTTCTGCAATTTACCGTTATATGAAAAGCGGCCGTATTTTTAGTCCGATTTCAACAATATTCAACGGTTTGCTTTTATGTGGCAAGCACAATACCATACCGAGTTTAGTACAAATTGCTAGAACGTTTGGCGAGATACATATATGTGATCATAAGTGGGCGGTGCCACGCCCATTTTCCAAAATTTTATCATAAGCGTATTTCTTGGTAAAGAATTGTTGCAACCATCACTTTTGAATAAATTGGCTTTAATGTTTACTGATTTATCGAGGATTTCGTATTTTTCTAAATTAGCGTTATATGGGATGTGGGCGTGGTTATTGTCCGATTTTAAAAAATTTCGGCCGTTTGGTATGCTGTACCAGGACCAACAACTGTACCAAGTTTGGAAGATATTGGTGCAGCGGTTACCAAGATATACACATGTAACCATAAGTGGGCGTGGCTACGCCCATTTTCCAAAA
>NW_016159480.1:82543-84764 GCF_001687245.7 Rhagoletis zephyria
CCAAAATTAATTAATATTATTATTTTTCGTCTAAAACTGATTGTAAATATCAATTTTGAGTGAATTATCTTCAGTAGTTACTAAAATATCGCAGTTTTCGTTTTTCTGAAAATTACCGTTATATGGGAGGTAGGCGTGGTTATTGTCCGATTTCGCCCATTTTCAATACCATCCGTCCTACGCCCAAAAGAAGTTCACGTACCAAGTTTCGTTAAGATATCTCAATTTTTACTCGAGTTATCGTGTGCACAGACGGACGGACGGACGGACAGACAGTCACCGCTTAATCGATTTCTCTTTTCATTCTGATCATTTATGTATACATTTGTCTATATCTATCTCGATTCGTTTGGCCTGTTACAAACAACCGTTATGTGAACAAAGTTATAATACCCTTGTGCACAAGTGCGCTCGGGTATAAAAACATTAGACTATGCAAGAGCCAGGGATATAGTGAAATATGTGCAAACCACTTTATCCAAGATATTTTAAATGTTGAAAAGGAAAATTGAGAGCGGCTATAAGCGCTTTCCCAAAATTTGCTTGCACCACATTCGTTTCTGATTTGTACAACGGATTAGGGAAAATATCCGGACTTCATGAATTCATTCAAAACGGCTTATGAGTTATTCATATACAAAATGAATGAATGGTTTCGGCTTCAAATTATTTTGAATTTGAGTGAATATCTGTTCTGATATATGTGTCGAGATTACAATATTCAAGCAAAGTGAGACTAGATTGAATTGAAATAAATGACAATTATTTTTATGAATATCCAAAAATATTTTTTCTGATCATATATGCACAAACATACATATGTATGTATGTACACTGCATATACACTGCGTATTGGCACAGAAAATTTTTCACAATATATGCAACAATTTTTATTCTAATATTTTTCCGCCAATTTTGTATAAAAATATGGTTCATTCAACAACAAAAAACATAAAAATATAATTCCTAAACTTTGTGCAAAACTCGCGAAAATTCAGCAAATTTTCATCAAAATTTTAAACTTTTCAATAAGATTTTTTAGAATTTTTTTGAGTATGCAGTTTTGCAGCCCAATAAATTTTATTGTAAAAATGTGCAAGTTTTAAGTAGCTACGAATTACCGTTGATTTTTGGAACTCTTTTTCACCCTTACTCTGCACACAACCCATCCTACCTTTATTTTCTGCGCGTCAAGAAGTAATCTTGCCTCCTGTGCTGGGAGATTTACCACTGTGCCAGCATGCGCTGCCCTGATGTTTTTTATCGCATTTTCGTTAAGGTGGTTTAGCTCCTTTATCTGGTTGCGGATGGTCTCGGCAATATTCTCCTTGGTGGTAATCTCGTCCAGGTCACGGATTTCTACCATCGTCTCGTGGGTTAGGGCTCTGATCTGTGCCTGGTCCCCTAGAAGCCTACCTATTTCGCTCTTGAATTCGCCCGTGTTCTTCATTTGCGTCTCCTTAAGCTGCAGCAATATTTCACCCTTGACCGTCTTTCTGATGCCTGATACGCTCTCGCCGAGTTTCTGCAGCGCCTCTTCCTTGTACTGGGTTGTATACGGTATGCACACATTGGTACTTAAGATTTTTTTTTGTTTTCCATGTATACTTTTCTTTCAAAAATTTTGTTTATGATTATTTCTACAATTCGAAAAACCCTGTGAAGTACTGCAGTTCCGCATCAATCTATTACTTTTATTGCGTATGAACAGGAAAATAGAAAGGAGAAGAAAAATAGAGGGAGAATTGAAGCTAGTCTTCGTGATGGAAAAAAATAGAAGCAAAAGGAGATGGGATCTGACCGCCAGACGGATTAGACGTCGACTAACAAGTAACAAGTAAAAGTTAAAACCGCGTGTTAAAACAAGTAGTTTCTGTAAAAAAAAAAAAGCAAGTCCGGACGAAGAGTCCTACGGATAAAATAAGGATTTTGCAACCGACCCGGCCCGTTGCAGATTAGTATTCTGATGGTATAGCCGTAACTTCAAATCACCGCTGACTTTGGAGCTGCATAGCCAGCCAGAACTACTTCGCAAAAAGGCCATGGAGTACCCTAGCTTTCTAGCAGCTAAGCGCGCATCTCCTGATGAACTATTCTGAAAAAAAATCGAGTAGCTAAAGTTAATTAAGGGAATAATCTCCAGGCTATATAAAAAAAAAAAAAATAAAAATGAAATAAAAAGTATGAATCTATTAACTTTCCAAAGTCAGGTGTAATAAGG
>NW_016159481.1:0-27691 GCF_001687245.7 Rhagoletis zephyria
TGAGAGCAATGTCAAAATCAATCACACTTTGTTGAATACATTTTGAATGCAACTCTACATTTAAAAATGTACATTTCGGCTATAAATTGTGTATACTTTTTAATTCGCCCATATATTTTCTTAGTACATTCCCTTCAACCAATGATTTTATGGTATTCATGAGAAAGTTTTATTGTTTATGTACATACGTTTACGTATTTTACACTTTTACAAATTGATTCCACGTGCACATGTATTGCATTTAACGCAAATATGTATGCACACATTTTCAGGTATACATCTTAACAAAAAGCATATTTAAGTTATTATTAATGGATAAAAGAGACATTTTCTTTGGATTCAGTACTAAAATTTGACATTTTAATAGAATTTCAAGTGCTTATCAAAACTTTACGAGAAGATTTGACCATTTATCTTAATATTATTCAATTTTAATTATTTTTTGTAAAAATACGCTTTATATTTTAAGAAAAGCCGTACAAATCCAAGGTTCAAACTTTGTGCAACATTAAAAAAACCAACACACTTTCGTAAAAATTTCGATCTATTTAATTCGATTTCCTTGATTTATTTTGAGTGTGTGGTTTTTTAGCCCATTAAATTTTAATATAACTAAGTTTTTTAAGATTTCTTTGATGAAGGTGTTGCTAATTTCCTCCATATAAAAAAATCGTCGAACACACTTCGTATGGAAGAAAATGGCTGACATCGTCGACAAAACAAAATTGCCAAGTTCAACGGTAAGTCCTAGCTACTTTAAACTTGCACTTTATTATACTAAAATTGAATGGGCTGAAAACTAAAGAATATTAATAAAGCTCGAAATTTTTACGACAGTATATTGGTTTTTGGATGTTTCGCAAAGATTTAATCTTGGGTTTATTCAGTTTTTCTTAAAGAATACATTATAGTTTATAAACAGATAATTAAAATTAAAAAATAATTATATAAATAGTAAAACCTTGTCAATATGTGAGTGCCGTAAAGGTATTTATTTGGTTTTGAAGTTTAGCCCAAATTCTAAATTCACTGCCACTGCCTTCATCGCAGCAAACTGCGCATGTTGAATTTGGCATGAACGAAAGACACAGGATACGCGGGAAGGAAAGAACGAAAAAAGTTATTTTCTAGCTGCCGAAATCTCGACGCCATCTTTGTTGTAAGAAGTAAACAACGAAGAGAACGGAGAAAACCGCGAAATTGTTGAACGCATGAAAAATCATTTTTATTATGCAAATTCTTCTATAAATCATGCAGTTGTGTTAAATTATTCTTTATCTTATGTGTACACACGTTGTCACAAGCGAAAATGAAGAAAATTGCAGTAAAAAGCCACCACCAAATTGTAAACAACTAAGAAATGTAAACAAACGGCTAATGTCAAAATCGTTCAACTTTTTTCCTTAATGCGATTCTAACGGGCTACTCTCCTGCCCGCGTGATCTTGTCTTTTTGGTTCATGTGTATACTGTGCATGGTGTAATGAACTGTGTATTCTATCGTTCTTGTATACTGTGCATACCAGGATTTCTGAAAGGTTTAAAGAATGTTCTCTAATACCATGTCCCCACCAAAAAGTTAACCATCTCAAATCGAACTTAACCACATCACTAAGGGCCTGTGCCAATTGATAGAAAAGTTCTATGGTGGAAAAACTTTTTACTATGGTGAGAAAATTTTACATTTCTGCTGTGCCAATTCGTAACTTTTTACTGCTGGAAATTTTTGACAGTTGCTTTGATGCACAAGAAGACTATCGTGTTTGCTATTTATAAAATGCAGCAATTATATAGAAAATATTTGCCTTTGATGATTTCAATTCTTCTGGAACTGAAATCCATGCATTTATTAGACCTCTTAGCAGTAATATTAGAAATAAAAACACGTCAAAACCGTCTGGTAAGTGTGTTCACAAAAATGTTTAAAACCGTGTACAATTGTTTCCAATAAAAACATATGTCGTTTTAGGGTATTATGTACATGCAACAAGACGTTTATAAAAAAATACTAAGCAGCATTATGAACGGCGATAACAAGACCACAAAAATGCATCTTAGGTTCACATTCCCAAAAAGCGCCACGGATGGTCAGTGGAGTACGAAGTCATTTGCTTAATAAAGTCTTCAAATTATTTTTATTGTTCTTACTCACTTCCAGCCTTCGTTGCTGTTGGCGTTCTTTGAACTGAACCAAACATCCTTGTCAATGCGCTTTTCCAGAAGGATTCTGCGTTCTGAACTGCTCCCTGTAAAATAGTATTTTTAATTAAAAAAATACATAACGCCTTTTCATATGTAAATCTGAAATTAAATCTTACAAGTTATATAGCTTTTCTTTATTTTTTTTGCCGGCGGGACCATGTTCTTTTATTTCCACTCGCTTTTGTTTTCTTTAATTTATGTGTATACGTGCGTTGTTCGTTCTTCTTCTTGATAATGCTTGCTGTCAAATTTTTCACTAGCCCTGCCGTATCAAACATTTTTATTCACCTCATAGCTGTCAAAAATTTACTTTCCAGAGAACTTTTCTATCAATTGGCACAGGGCCTAACTATAGCTGTCCACACTGCGGTTTGAGGTTTATAAAACAGTACAAATGTAAAGAGCAGTGTTCGGCCCAAAATCGATTTAGGACTAAATTACTGCAAAAATCGGAGCAAAAACCAGTTTTCCGTACTAGATTGAATTTTTTATTTTTGTTTCTGACATTAACTGTTTGACTAAAATATTTTCTACTCATGCAAAATAAGAACGCGAGGCAATATAAGGATAATATATTACATATTTAGGTAATTTTTAGCATTTTAAATATAGTAGAACGTATCTAACACTTAATTTTTTAAAAAGCAAACCTTTTCTACTTTATATAAATTTCATTCCTCATATATTTTTTAACAACTTAAGTAAAGTTCTGCATCCGCCAATTTGTGCAGCCATACATCAAAGAATAACGATGTTACTTTATTGACGCATTGCTATGAAAGAGTTACTTTTTAACAGTGAGATTTGGCTAACTTTCAATTTTTTAACTGAAACCGGTGGTGAACACTCAAAAAACGGCACCAAGAGTCGCATAGCATGAATGAAAAAACGGAATACATTTGAAGTCAAGCGGAGTAGAGGAGTAGATTTCAAATTTTTTCAAAAATCGGACTAAATCTAATTGATTTTAGGGGAGTCCAAACACTAGTAGGGAACGAATTCTTCACATTTTAACGCTAATGACCCATGGGACCCATGATGGGAATGATGAATGGAATGATGGCGGGCAAACACAGGGTTGTATCAGACTTTCGACGTGGTTTCGAGTTGATTAGCTTTTAACCATCTCAGTGAAATGGTTAAGTGCTGTCATTTTTATATGGCGAAACTACGCTAAATGAAGTGGGTTATCGGGATAACCAACTCAATAGCCACAACTACGTGGTTAGCTCCGGTGGGGACATGGTATAAGAAATCATACAGAAATTTCTTTCTAGTTCTTGTCGACTGCTTCATATGTTTTTCTTTAAAGATTCGTAAAAGAATCGTAACAAATTTCCGATACTGTAAAATATTTCGGGAACATTTGTTTGCAGGGTATATATTTACGTATATGTGTATGTATACACGGATATGTAAACAAAAGCAAAACAGACGATAATTTGACACAAGCGTGCTCATAAGATGAAGCATAGCTTCTATCTATATCACCTGTAATTGATGCGCCTTGAGCAGTCACTGACGACGCCATAGGTGCAATCCCGTATTCCTCGGACTCGGACTAGTAAAACTGTCAAAAAATAAAAATTCGCTCAGAGCGAGAGAGTAACATTGAAAAGTACGGGATCGCTTTCTAGTAAAAAATTGTAACTTCTGTCAACTTCAACATAACCTCAAAATTTTTGTTGTAAATTTTTGCTAGGTTTGTATGTAAATACACTCAGCTCACACATGTAAATAACGGACTAGTCAGAAATAGTCAGAATCAGTCAGATTTTACTGGAAATCGATCCCGTACTCGGTTCTCTGACTATTGAGAGGACAAAAAAGAGAGTAAATACGGTTCTCTCTCTGTCAGAAGTTACCAGTTTTAGTCCGAGAATTTTTTGCTGGTAAATTCTGGTAAATGTGTCAAACGATCAGCTGTAGTGTGTTTGGCAACCAAATTGTAAACAAAAGAAAAGTGCACTCTGCTAATTCATGTTGAAAAGTATTTAATTACTTGTTTAAGTGGATTCTAATGAATTTGAAAGTATTTTTGGTTATTTACATGTGGAGCTGAGTGTGTTTACATACAAAATAAGCAAAAATTTACAACCAAAATTTGGAGGTTATGTTGAAGTTGACAGAAGTTACCATTTTTTACTAGAAAGCGATCCCGTACTTTTCAATGTTACTCTCTCGCTCTGAGCGAATTTTTATTTTTACACAGTTTTACTAGTCCGAGTTCGAGGAATACGGGATTGCACCTAATATTAGCAGTAACAGCTGATTTTAAAAACTGTCACTGCCACTGCCAATGCGCTATTATTAGTCTGTTCCTTTGAACTTCGGACTAAAACCTGTGGAGCTGTCAAACTACAATTTTACTCTCTCAAGTGAGAATAAATGGAGAACAGAGAAGTGCACGCGAACGCAAAAAGCACTATTTCCTGAAAAAACGTCAGTCGGTTCGTTGACATTTCATTCGTACAACACTGATTTGGCTGAAAAATGAACATTGTTAAAATCCAAGGCGAATTAATATAAGGTGGTGTTACTAGATCAGCTGATTTTGTGTATGTGTTTCGCCGCACGGCTTCTGATATCAAATTGAAAAATTTTGTTTGAATTTCTACACACACTCTTACAGATTTTGACAGTTTATGCCGCCAAAGCAAAAACAAAATACATGTAGATTTTTGTTTTTGTACTCCTGCTATCACTTTATATTAATTCGCCTTGTTAAAATCTATACATATTCAAATATTTCGTTGTTCACTTCCATTTTTTCTTACAAATACAAGGTTTTTTGCTTTCACGGCTTTCTGTTTTTGTTTGCACATGCAAATCAGCTGATCGTTTGACACTTTTC
The DNA here is from genome assembly GCF_001687245.7 of Rhagoletis zephyria. Taxonomy (NCBI): domain Eukaryota; kingdom Metazoa; phylum Arthropoda; class Insecta; order Diptera; family Tephritidae; genus Rhagoletis; species Rhagoletis zephyria. The sequence continues at coordinate 5,056 of NW_016159481.1, forward strand.
ATGAACTTACAGGAAAAGAACTCCGCTTTTTGCGTTCCCGTGCACTTCTGCATCTGTTCTCCATTTACCAGTGTTGCCAACTCTTGGATTTCAAAAAGCACCAAACCTTGGAAAAAAGAGCGTTTTACCGCACTAAAAGCACAAAATTTTTTTTTAATCAAAGGATACTTTCTTTTATAACAGTATGTGGTAAACAAAAGTAAAAAAAAATAAACAATATTTACATGTATAAATAAATACACATTCATGCTGACGAAGTAATACCCCTGTAGGGAAAACACGAACTAGTGAACCAAATTTCTAGTTCAGTACTAGTTCTTTTTCGCCAAAAACGAACCAGTCCGATAGTAACTAGTACCGCACCAGTCCAAAAGCAGTGAAATGTGGTACTTTCACTAAACTATTTTATTTCAAATTTTAAAAGCAGGGAAGGTAATCATTATGAGTAAAATAATTTAAATCAGCATTTGATCATTATTTTATGAATTATTATTGAAATAATTATTATTTGATTTTATTTTTGGGATTACAACTAATGATTATTTTATGATTTTTATTTTTTCGCGCAGAGATTATCTTTAATTTTGAGTTTTATTTTTCCACTTAAAAATAATGATAATTTATAAAATTGAAAAGGCCATACAGACGCAACCTACTGAAATTTTGACCTGAAAAGTTTGGGTCTTATTTCTGTTATAAGGGTGCGGCAACTTCTCAAAAGGTATAGTTTTTGAGTTGCTTAATAATCATTACTAGTATCGCCCCGTTGTCGAAATTCGACCACCTTACTTTTTTACACAATTTTTCATTTTGCTTGGGAAGTTTTTATGTTCTTCATCGCCTGTTGATCGTCAAGGTCTCTTATATTTTTTGGTGGAGTAATATACATTATGTTAAATAATTTTGAAATTCATAGCAGCAGTAAGGAGGAATAGATTTGTATGGGATTTCGTTAGCGTATTAATATATAGATAGTAGATGGTGAAACCAAAGCAGGCATTCATAGGCTTATACGGAAATTGGAAAAACTCGGCTCTGGGCCACATCTTGCGTTCATTTTTTGCAGGTGTATTTCTCTTGATGTTAGTAATATGTATTTTGAATTTGAAGCAAATCGGACCATAAATGAAGTTTTTCGGAATAACTCCACTCCTACTCCACCTACTGAAAAAATAAACAAAATGCGCACCTCCCCTTTGAAATACCTTTCGAACAAAAGAAGAATCATTCAAATTGGTTGAGAAACATAGGAGCAGTAGGGAGGAATAGATTTGTATGCGATTTCGTTAGCGTATTAATATATAGATACTTAGTGATTCGATAAAAAAATGCCAGGACCCTGAAGGACAATTGAGAAAGGCAATGCAGTTGCAGAAAAAGAGGCATTTAAAAAAAAGTGTCAAAAAATTACCACTTTCCTACTAAATTTATTTAAAAATGCAAGCCACCAGAGCTACCTTTTTTTTAAGAAGAGACAAATTAATTTTTTTTTTATGCAATCCAGCACAGCTACCTTAACACAGTCAGTCAATAAAGTTTAGGAACAACGAATTTTTTACGGGCAACTATTTTTTAATTATTAAAGCTTAAAAAGAACTGAATTTACTTAAAAATCAATATGCTTAAATTTAGACAAGTAAGACAAAGTGAACTAATATTTTTACTTATAAGCAGAACGCACTTTTGTTCTTACTTACTAAAGTTTAATATTACTACTACTACTCATGTGGTTTATAAATTTTTAATAAATGCGTTTAAATATTTGTGATGTTGTTGTCCTTCCTTCAACCGATCGTATTTAATATAAAAGGGAAATGTTTCGACAAACCTAATTAGATATATAGATCTAAGGTGACGAATTTATACAGGTTGGGAACTATAAAAAATGGATGCAGATCGAACTAGCTCTCATCTCTCGAATTAGGAACTGGTTTGGAACTAAAGAAAAGGGGATGCAGAACGAACTAGAACTCATCTGTCGAATTTGGAGCTGGTACGGAACTATAGAAAAAGGGATTCAAAACGAACTAGATCTTATCTGTCGAATTAAGAACTGGTTCGGAACCGGAGCCAAAGGGATGCAACGGGGGACAATTGACACTTCCTAGGACATCGCAATGTTAAATTCGCCAGCCGCTAGCATGCAAAAGAGAATTAACCCGTACTAGTCATGGTCCCAAACGCACTAGAACGGAACCAGTTCCGCTCTAGTTCATTTCCCTACAAGGACCGAAATACTGCACATTAAAACTAGTACATCTGGAGAAAGAACAATCGAATCGCAACAAACGAAATTGAATTTTGAAGGAGAAGAGTAACACTTAATGATACCCTAAGTAGATGTGAGCGAAAAAAATTGTTGTTTTATAATAAACCGTGTTTTTTCACTTAGAGGTTAGGATATCCCAAAATTCTGACGAAGTAGAGAAATTCTGCAGCCAGATTTGGATTCAGCACCGAAAAATCTAAAAACCGATAAACTCAGGTGGCAAAAAAAGTCAAAATTTTTCGGACTGTGTAATCAATCAATAATCAAGAAAATAAAAAAGTAAACACTTAACTTATCTGCGTGCTAGCATTTTCAACGCGAATACAATTTAACAAGAACGCAAGAACGTGGGTTTGAAACTTCATCTTTTTATCAATCATGGTTTGCATTTTAGTGCATTTAAATTTGTATATTCTAGTAAATTCAGAAATTTTAGTGCAGAAAAAAGCACTAAAAAGGGCACTAGGCATTATACCACTTGTCTTGGCGTTTTTATTTTCAAAAAGCACTAAATCTAGTGCTTAAAGCACTAAGTTGGCAACTATGGCGCGTATTCATAGTCCAGCAACTAAGTCGAAACTAACAAAGTTGCAACTTAAATTTAAGTACCAACTTAAAATTTACCTCTATTCATAGTCGCATTTCAGACTTCTACTAAGTAGTTTCGACTTAGTTTACGATATAGCAAAACGAGTGTGAAAATGTATCGATTTTTCTTTACGATATTTTGGAAAAATTACATTTTTATTAAATAATGTCAAGTTTGATCATCCGTTTATGTAATTTTTATTTTCATTGCATGATTATGCAAAAGAATAAGGTATCATTTTCTTGTTAATTGTGTGAAATAGCCAGAACAACCGCAGTGATGTGAAGTCGATGTTTATCGAAAGCATGCTGTGAAACATACAAATAGTAGATATCTAAATGTTATGCACAAATTTACTTTAAAAGAACTAGCGTGAAACTGACTTATTATTTGAGAATTTATCTAAATTATTCCAATTATAAATTGGTGATTTAGCTTTATTCGAATTGTAATACGCATTTAATTTCTTCTTCCGAATAAAATGGATCGATCTTTGTAAATTTTAATTGGAGATTATTCAATATTATCAAAATCACCCTCTACCAACTTAATTTTTACATATTTCGTCTGTTTTCCCTTAATTTGATAAAATACTTCTTCCTAGTTACGACTTAGTTGCAGCTGCAGCCGAAACTAAATTTTAAGTTGGTACTTAGCCAGAAAAGTCGAAACTAAGGCGACTATGAGGAGCTTTAGTTGTGACTTAGAATAGTTTCGACTTAGTTGAGTAGTAAATATGACTATGAATATGCGCCTTGCCTTTTACTCTCACTTGAGAGAGCAAAATTGTAGTTTGCAAGTTCCACAGGTTTTAGTCCGAAGTTCAAAGAACAGACTACAGGCCGGTCGACATAAAACTTTCGCGTTGGCTTTGGCGTTAGTTTGACAGAACGCACGTTAAAAGTATGCTTGCTACAATGAACGCTTGGCAGCGAATGCCTGGGCCATTAAATTAACATACGAACGACAGATAAATTAATATTTCATATCAATAATTGCATTCAAAACGATATTTCTTGCCCGCACTTGATTAAAAAGGAAAAATATTTCACATAATTTTATTCATTTGCAACAGCTGACGAGCGACGCACGCGAAACGTTGAGAGTTGGCCATCTTTTTGCTTTGTGTTGGCGTGAGCGTTGTCGAATTTTGGCTATGTGGACGGCTGCATTTGAATTCATGTATTCATAGTCAGCTGTTGAAGCGACGCCAACGCCAACGCAACGCCAAAGTTCTATGTAAACGGGCCTTAANTTCTATGTGGACGGGCCTTACCTGTAACTTCCGACTAGGAACAGTCGCTCAGTTACTCTCTCAAAAGTGTTCCCACTTACAGGTTTTATGTCAATAGGAACGACTTCCTGTAAGTTCTGACTAAATCCTGTAAACCGGACTGCTATTGGAACAGACTATAGCTTTGTTTCTCAACTGATAATTATCACAAATTATCACTAATTTCGGCTGGAAAGCGTTTCTTAACCCAAAAAACTAGCAGAAACTAGCAGCTCTCTCTCGATCTTACGCTTTTCTTTTGTGGCTCTCCTGCTAGTAAAATTTTTACTAGCAGAAACTAGCAGCTGTCAAAATGGATAAACAAAAATTCGCGTCAAATACTTTCAATAGTCAAATACACCGATCAGCTGATTACTTGCTGGTTTCTGCTAGTTTTGCGTTTCTTTACTTTTTCGTTATTTCGATCTCTGTGAGCGTAATTCTTTAATTTTCCTCATTCTTCTTCTTCCTGATAATTATCTGCTAGAAAAGAAAAGAAACAAAGCCTATATTATATTTTGGGCTTAAGGGGCATGATCGAACTACACAAAATCTGACAAGATGAAGCAAAAGAAAACGGGAATTTTCTGGCTGACATTTGTAATTTTGGCGCCTTATTATTTTCTTTGAAATGAACCAAAAGTAAACAAAGAATGCAATCAATTTTTTAGAGCATGTTTGTGCTAACAAATTTATTATTTTTTGTACGTGTTTTGCAACCAATTACCGCGCACTTCATTTTAATTACATTTGCACAAAAAATTTATTGAACATTTCTTAAAAATCTCTGAAATAAACCACTGACAAAATACTCACAAAGAAAGCAATGTAAAAAACAAAACTGAAACAGCAAACTTCAAAATTACGAACATCACACACTTTTTTCTAATTGGTTCATGAATAAGGGGTTTAAACTTTTTTTTATGAAATAGGGTATGAAACTACCTTCGATGAAAAAATGTATCCCTTTTGGTACCAAAATACGAAGCATGGCAACAGGGAATAACATATGGTACCAGAAAAAGTCAGCTGATAAATGCTACCCAAAGCGTGCAAACTGAAACCAAATAGTTAAGTGATCTAGAAAGCGTTCGTTGCAAATAATTTTTTTGAAGAAGACTCAATTATATTATAATTGATAATGACAATTTCTAAATCCTACTTTAATTAGTATGTCAGGTCATGGAAAATTTGAATTCAAACGTATAAAAAAAGACCAGCAAGGATTGTGATTCGACTCGAACCTTCTAATGCATCGAGGAAATATTTACCTTCCTAAAATATAAATACCATACCATTTACAGAAAATGTGGCATTTACGACGTTTATTTACACATTTCGCTGAAGAACTAAGCACACCCACCGATCTTATTGGTTGTCTACAACAAACACCTCAGATTATTCAGAATAGTTTTGGCGGGTCTATTGGCCTGGAAAGCTTATCTTGGCTGCACAATGTGTCGCCGTGTTTCCCACTTCGTGGTGACCAAATCCAAATAATACATGAGCCACAGCACTTTTACGAAACGCTTGTGCAACGAAGTGCGACGGCTCGAGAACGAATTGTTTTAGCTAGTCTTTACCTAGGCACTGGCCATCTGGAAAACACTTTTGTGCAAACATTACGCAGCAGTCTACAACAACAATCTTCGTTACGTGTAAATGTATTGTTAGATTTTACTCGAGGCACACGCGGTGACGTCAATTCGAAGACATTGCTGTTGCCGCTTGTGCGCGAATTTGGGGGACAGATGAGATTATCACTTTATCACACGCCAGACCTACGAGGTATGACAAAAAGATTGGCACCGCCACGATGGAATGAGTTGCTTGGATTACAACACATGAAAGTGTATCTCTTTGATGACGCAGTTCTCATTTCCGGAGCTAACCTTTCGAATGATTACTTTACTAACCGTCAGGACCGCTACATCCTCATTGAAGACAAACAAATAGCAGATTTTTATGCTCAGCTTGTCGCACGTGTTCAGGAATTTAGTCTAGCAGTTAACCAAAATGCACAAGAAGAACTGCACAGATATGGAAAAATTTTGCCCTACGAGGGTGCAAAAGAGGAATTTATTGAGCATGCAAAACAGCGCATTACTGATTTTATGCACGAAACTTTCGAACAACAGCAGAGAGTGGCTGAAAAGCATAAAGGTTTTTCAAGGTTTTCTTTAACTTATAATACCGATACAAATATTTGCTTACAGATGCTGATACGTGGATATTTCCGCTGGTCGAAATGGGCCAAATTGGCATTCACCATGATAGTCTTGTGACCAAGCAACTACTATCTACTTCAATAGAAGGCTCCCGAATGAAACTTGCTACTGGGTATTTTAATTTGACTCGGGAATACATGGACACTTTAGCTAAAAATTGCCTCGCGCAGTGCAGCATACTAATGGCGCATCCTAATGTAATATTTTTGTTTGTTCCAAATCATCGGGCCAACGGTGTAAATAAATAACACATTTTCTTTAAAGGCCAATGGTTTTCAAGGCGCTAGTGGTCCGGCTGGAAGTATACCTGCGGCATATACCTTGATTGCGAAGAAATTTTATGAAGATGTATTGCAGCTAAAACAAGATCACCGCATCAATTTCTTCGAATATGAGAAGCATGGATGGACCTACCATGCCAAAGGATTATGGTACAGAATTCTTAAAGCTTTAAAAAATAAAATAAAATTAATAATATGATAACTTATATTTAGGTACTACCTTCCTGGAACTTCTTCTCCAACCCTAACACTGATTGGTTCTTCAAACTTTGGCGAGCGTTCTGTGAATCGCGATCTTGAAACACAAGTGTGCCTAGTTACCAGCAACGACGGGCTCAGTAATAGGTTGCAGGGCGAAGTTGATCGACTCTTTAGTTCTTCTAGTACTGCCGAGAAGGAAATCCTTTCAAGACCAGTGCCTCGCTGGGTGCATGCGGTGGTTACAGTATTCCGGAATTTCTTTTAAGTCATCACAAAAAATAGAGAGCACAATTGAGGTCAATATCACACATTTCCCGCAAGAGTGTAATAATCCCAAAAATCAAAAACTCGACAAAACTGGCACCCATAGTAAAATACATATTTTGTTCTAGTGCGATACTGGTAATCGCTGCAGGTATGAAATGTTTGCACAACATAGAAAAAGAAATAGCGGTATTTTCTGCATACTTCGATACATTATTATTTTTTTTAACAGGCAGGTTCTGCAATTCACATCCGAGTGAATTTCAACCCCTGCCAATTTCAATTAAAAGCGAATTTCATTAAAATTCACTCGAAAGTGAATTGCAGAACCTGCTTATATGACACTCTTGCAGCAAATGTGCGATATATGTATGTACATATATATGTATATTTCGGAATGGAATATTAAGTATCCGAATTTAAAAAACAATATATACTTTCGAATTAAAAAAAAATTAAAATATTAATTAGTGCGCTATCAAATGATATTTACAATTTCAATTTTAAATATATAAAGCACTGTTAATTTTATAAATTTGAGGATGCAATTTGTCGGCAGTTACAAAAATATATGTAAATATGTATGTATGTATCGAACAACTGCTTCAAATGTTGCCTACTTTGTGCATCTTGCATAGACTTTAGTTAAAAATGGTTACAAATTGGGAAGGTGTTGACTCTATTAAACTGCATAGTTATTGAAATAAATTTATTTTACAAAACTTTCCTTGAGGATTAAAATACGGCTCCTTCCTTTGACTTTGTATATCCGTATGAGGCTTGTTATGTATACATTGTATGATGAAATCGCGCAAAAGACACTATTTCGATGGCTGAGTGGAAGATCGACCTATCTCGGCAGCCAGTTCCAAAACGCTCTATCTCAAAAAACTTTTCAAGAAGGCCCTATTTCAGATTTTAATTGAAAAACACCCTATCTCAAAATTCGGTTCAAAAGCGCCCTATCTCACTTCTAAATGTATTGAAAATATGCTGATATAGGGCGTTTTTAAATCGGCAGCTGAGATAGGGCGTTTTTGAAACGACTTCTGAAATAGGGCGTTCTTGAAAAGTTTTTTGAAATAGAGCGTTTTCGAACTGGCTGCCGAGATAGGTCGATCTTCCACTCAGCCATCGATNATGTTGCCTACTTTGTGCATCTTGCATAGACTTTAGTTAAAAATGGTTACAAATTGGGAAGGTGTTGACTCTATTAAACTGCATAGTTATTGAAATAAATTTATTTTACAAAACTTTCCTTGAGGATTAAAATACGGCTCCTTCCTTTGACTTTGTATATCCGTATGAGACTTGTTATGTATACATTGTATGATGAAATCGCGCAAAAGACACTATTTCTGATTAAATGCAATTATATTCAAACAATAACCGATTTTTTTTAAATTACATTCAACGTATTTGGATCGCTTATATTTCGATGTACATGCACCTGCGATAACTTATTTGATATTCGTCGGATTTCGATAAATTGCAATATTGTATCTACATTGTAATAGATGACAAATAGTACTAGAATCTCAAACATAGTTGTCGTTTTTCGAATATTTTCAACGCAATAACTAGTGAGATTGCTTAAATATATTTCTAGATAGTAAGGAGATTTACTTAAGCACGTAGGATATAGCTGCAGTTATAAGTTTCCTCCTAGGCGAATGTTATACCCCGGTTTACTATTAGTTCACATTTCGTTCACATAAATTTTTTCGATTTTTACAAATTGGGAGACGGCAGCTCTAGCAGCCGAAGAACAGAAATTGAAAAGAAATTAAAAGAAAACAGGTAGAAAGCCTAATCGCCGATTACGTGCAATGATCAACTGCATTTTCTCAGTTTTGTTTGCGTGGTTCGGTCGTACGTGAGCGGTTTGTCGGTTTATTTGCGGCAACGTTAAATATTACGCGCTCGAAATTATCAATTGAAAAGTGCAGAAAGGTACGACTATTTGTGTTCATCATAATTTAAATACAATGCACACTGTGTTGAATAGAAGTGTTCGTTTGAAAATATTCCTCCATCGTAATATAGTTAAAAAAAAAAAAATATGGAATTATTGAGGAGATTACGATAACCCGAGCGACAAATTTTGACTATGGCATTTTAAAGCTGGGCTCCTCCACTTTTCAAATATACCCACTTGTAGGTTCCGGGGCCTTCTAGTTTTAAAGATATTTAGTGTTAAAAGTTATGTTTTTGATTTTTTTAAATGTTAATATCTTATGAAGTACAAGATAATTCGTTTATGTTTCAGTTCATGTGATTAATTTACACGGTTTTTCATATTTTAAAGCCAAAAATACTAAAAAACTAAAAAATGCTAATTATTTAGAAAGTACAAGTTATTCCCTTTAATATAAATTTTTATATAAATTATAAGAAAGGAGAATTCTGCGTAGTAAGTTATAAACCCTAAGCGCGGCCGAAGGCCACGCATGCTGAAAGAAGATCTGCCCCTCTTCTCCGGCAATACTTAAAGGAGAATTCTGCGTAGTAAGAGTAATGCCTTGTTTATAATGGAAGAGGCAAATCGTAAAAAATCGCGTCGAATTCGTAAGGATCTACTGATTTTAGATTTTTCCGTTTTACTTTACGTTTACGTGCATTATAACCATTTGCATTAATTTCCCATACACTAGATAATTAAGTGACGGTTCACTCCGTTCCGTTACTTCCATTATAACCCAGGCATTATAATCCCTAGGCGCGGAAAAGGCCGCCTTCTGCGTAGTAAGGATTGTAATCGCTAAGCGCGGCATATGACAATTTAAAAAAAATCATGATTGTTTAAAATTTTTTGTAACTTTTTTTAGTTAAATTGAATTGTTGCTATAACTGTAAAAGATGTATATAACATTTTTATAACCTCGTCAAAAAAAAAAATATATATATACATACAGTGACGAACAAAAGTATTGGCACAGTGAATTTTTCGCCATATATACAAAGGTTTTTATTCTAATTTAATTTCGATAATTTTTTATAAAAATATAGTTCATTCTACACCAGAAAACGTAATAATAAAAACTGTATACTTTGTGCAAAACTCAGGAAAAATCATTAAATTTGCACACTAATTTGCAACTTTTTATTCAGATTTTCTAGAAAAATCCTAAGTATGCAGTTTTATAGCCCATTCAAATTTAGTGGAAGGTGTTGCTCATTTTCTCCATACAAAAAATAATTGTCGAGTTGCTTTGTATGGAAGAACTTGCGTGAAAAAAAATACCAAAAATCAATGCGATTTTCTAGCGACTTCAAACTTGCACTTTGTTATACTAAATTTGAATGGGCTATAAAACTGCATACTTAGAATTTTTCTTAAAAATCTGAATAAAAAGTTGCAAATTAGTGTGCAAATTTAATGAATTTTCCTGAGTTTTGCACAAAGTTTAGAGATTTTATTATTATGTTTTCTGGTGTAGAATGAACAATATTTTTATAAAAAATTATCGAAGATAAATTAGAATAAATAACTTTGCATATATTGCGCAAAATTCACTGTGCCAATACTTCTGTTCGGCACTGTATATTTACCTATATTTACCGTTATATCTACTTGCTTCAAAAACCTCTATCGACGTCGTTGTTCAAATTTTGTCGCTTCGGTTATGGTAATCGTCCCTAATTATTTTATTTTTGAATCATGACGCCGTAAATTAACCCAAATCGCGATTTGCATCAGTTAATCAATCCTAATAATATGATGTTAATCAATTCCCCATCTTAATAAATATTCTCGATCCCCTTTTGTGTGAAATATGTACTCCTAGAAGACGGGTCCGCTTCAATTCACATCGCGCGATTTTTTATTACAAATATTCAGCTGTGATACTTGTTATTAAAAATTTTGGGAAAATTTCGATATAGTGCGCGCTTCATCGAAAAGAAATTTTGAGAGCCCAAATATAAACCGGTTTTAAGTTTCTTTTGTTTTTAAATAAAATATGATCAAATAGACCACTACATACACATTCTAGTGTGGGAAATTCAGTTTGAATAGAAGGTGCCAATAACTAAATTTTTTTTCCATGAGTTTGGCGTTTATATTATACTCGTATATATCTATACTAAGTTGCAGAACTCTACGATGCATACTTCAAGAAATATGTTGTGTGTGAAAACTTCAATTTGTATGGGAGGTGCCACACCCCCTTGATATATCAAAATTATTTTTCTTCTGTTATTATCCTTGGAGAGTCTGTAGGCGATGTCTAAAATTTCAAAAATATTTTAACATAAAAAACGGAATTCAAAATATACAGTGTTGGAAAAAATAATAGAAACAACTTATTGAAAAATATTAAATCAGTTATATCAACACTAGTTATATATATTTTTTGAAATGGCGCACCCTGTACAAATATCAGTTAAAGGTTGTTCTTTTGCAAAACATTATATTCCGCTAGTTTGTATCCTTTTCACTTTATGTGCGAGAGAGTAAACAATTGAATTGTTGCGCTTGGAAAAAATAATAGAAACAAAACGTGTTTGTTAATATTGGTGCTTTACAAAAGGTAAATTAATTATTTTTGGCACTTCTAATTGCGTTTTTAAAGAATGTTAACTAAAGTAGAGTTATACTATAGGTTATTGAAACATAAAAAATAATAAAATGGGCCGAGCTAAACACTGCACGGAAGAGGAGAAGAATTTAATAATAAGTTTAAGAAAACAAGGAAATTCGATGAGTAAGATAGTAGATATGGTGGGCTGTTCCAAAACGAAGGTGTTCCCTGTCCTTCATAGCGTAAAAAACCAGAAACACGACGTACAAAGCGAAAAATGACTGCTAGCGATCAAAGGCGTTTAATTCGGCATTACAAAGTTAACCCTTTTCTGTCTTCAAGAAAGCTGAAAACAGAATTGAATGTCGATGTAACAAGCCGAGCCATGACGTACAGATTGGCAGAAGCCAAACTTTCAGCTAGAATCTCTAGAAAGGTACCGTTGCTGAGCCTTAAAAACAAAAACAACAGACTTGGTTTTGCCAGAAAACATCTTTTTCGTCAAAATGGTGAAAAATGTGCTGCAGTCTGATGAGACAAAGAGTAATATGTGTGGATCAGATGGAAAATAGTACGTAAAACGTCCTACGAACACAGCCTTTGATCCACAACACACGAAAAAAAACAACGGTTAAGCACAGCGGGAGTTCCATTATGGTATAGGCCTGCTTCCCGAAGGAAGAAGTTGGTCCAATACTTTGGATTAAGAACAAAATGTGAGCGCTTGACTATGTAAGCAAATTACAAATGATAAGGCTTTCCTATGCTAAAGAGGAAATGCCATTGCGGTGACATTTACTGCAGGATAATGATCCTAAACATGCATCAAAACTGGTAAAGTAGTGGTTAAAGAAGGAAACAGTGCAGGCTATGGAGTGGCCGCCACAATAGCCAGACCTCAACCCTATTGCGCACCTTTGGGCGGACTTAAAGAAGAGAATCGGGCCTTTTAAAGCCAGCAATAAAGACGAATTGTGGCGCCACATTCTAAAATCGTGGTATTCCATTCCGAAAAGTGTTGTGCAAACTTCGTCAATTCGCGGCACCGAATATGCGAAGAGGTAATCAGGCAAAGCGGCGATTCAATAAGCTATTAAAACAATAATATTTTTGTAAGAAGTTTTTGTTCAAAGCTTAGTTTATTTAGAAATAATACTTTGTTTCTATTATATCTTCCAGGCCAAAATTAAAAAAGGGGCCACAATTTATTTATGGCTTATTGCCCTTGCAAAAGAAGTCTAGATTTTAGTTAACGTAAACGAAATGTACGAAACCGGAATGTGTTTAAAATTAAATAGTTCTTCAGACAATAAAAAATATATGAAAGCTGTATGTTTCTATAATTTTTTCCAACACTGTATATTACCTAATATATATAACAAATTAAATATGTACTTTTTTAAATTAAATGTAGCCTATAAAAAATGTGATATGAATAATTTTTTAAATAATTGCTGGCTTTTGAAATGAATTTCAAGTATTTTTTAAAAAGATTAGAAACATTCAATTGTAAAATTGTTTTCTTTGATTTTTCAACGCCAATAAATAAAAAACTAGACCTTTTTTAAAGAATCGCCACTGATAGATCGACGTGAACTTAAATTACACTGATAAACAGTGTTTTTTTTTAACAAAATTAAGTTGTTTTTTTCATATACCTCATACTTACTTTTATTCAATTACCCTCAGTTTTCCTTAAAAATTTACTGAGGTGATTAATCGTATTTTGCTTACCAAAGAGGCTTTTCATAAACGAACATATCGTAAGAAGATGTCCAGAGTCAACTAACTGTTAAAAGTCAATGTCGTAGTAAAAAGAAAAACAGAAAAAAGAAAACTTCCCAAAAATCAGCGATGCCAAAATAAAAGAGGGAAATTTGTAGTGCCACTAATTAGAGGCCTATTGGCTGATGAACAGTTCGAAGAAAAACTGAATCCGATCGAAAAATCCGCATGGACTTGTTTCGAAATGTTGTAATTTTCTTGGAAACCACAAAGCCGAAAACTATGAAGAGTTCGCCAGCAGCCTTATAACAGCCTACAAGAATATGGGATGCAATATGTCGCTCAAGATAAAATTCTTACACTCACATTTAAATTTTTTCCTGAGAATGTGGGTGCCATTAGAGACGAACAAACCGAGCGGTTCCATCAGAATATATCTAACATAGAAAAATGGTACCAGGGCAAATGGAAATATGTTAGTTGACTACTGTTGGTCACTAAAAAGAGATGTACCTGGTGCTAAATATTCCCGAAAATCCTAAAGAAAATTAAAATATTTATTTTTCTTCATTAAATACAGTTTTCAAGCGTTTTTCATTATATTTTACCTAAATGCTGTTGCAATAAAACAGGGTGACTGAATTATTTTGATAATGTGGATTAGTTACAGATTAGATGTAGATACAAAATAACCCTTTCAATTTCATTAAACTTCTATTAAGGTAAAGTTTGTGAATCAGTAGGTGCGTTCGACAAGTCAAAAATTTGTAATAGTTTTTCCAAATTTTTACTGGATGGCGTTCGATAACGACAATTATCCAACACACAAAAATTGAGAGAGAAAGCATTCATTTTGATGCAAGAGAAGCGTTCATTTTGTACTGGCAAAATTTTAGTCAGCAAAAATTATCCAACACGAAAACATATGGTTGCAATTTTTGTAAACAAACAAAATTGCATTTTCCGAGTTTTGGTATTTATATGTTTTTTGGCTGCCTGCTATGTGACTTTATGATAGCGCCAACTAGTTTTTACTTCTAGAAATGTTCCTGACGAACATTGAACGTTCACTTTCCTTTTTTCTCTATGGAGGCAACATGAATTTCATGAAAACATAAACAAAGTCGGCTGGTGTGTCTTCTTCTTCCGGTTTTTGCAAGTAATGGCTAATTTCCTGTTCGTTTACTTTTTTGGTTTTTCATCTCTTTGGGAGAGAATTTTCGCTTACTCTCTTGATTTTGATTCTTGGCTGGTGTTGGCTAATTTTGTTATCGAACGCAACGAGTATTCTCTTAAATATTAAAAAAAAAAAAAAAATTAATTTGAAATTGGTTCATGTTTGGGCTATCAAAATTGACTAGTCCACAGCAACCTTTTTTGCCACACTGTGCGGCGGCTTTTATATCAAAAGTTATTAACTGTTAAACTCCGTGCAGGCGTACGCGCGTGGGAAAATATACCCCCATTAACCAGTAAATATCTTAAAAACTATTAGTACGTGATATGTTACAGTGATATATTTAGTAACTAAATTTTAAAGTTTCATAAAAAAGTATATTTAGAGAAAAATAAAAAAGTGCATTATAGTGAAGTCAAACCCAAATTTCCGCCTGCTGCGCCTTTGCTCTGACTGACATCGTTTTGTCCTCGTTCACCACCAGACCCATTCACTTTGCTTCTCTATCTAAGTAATTCCGAGAAGGCAGAACAGACGTAGACGTTGCTTTTACCGATAATATCGATGCCATCGGCATACTTATCTTTTTCAACATCAGATTAAAGAAATCACACGAAAGGGAGTCACCTTGTCTGAAAGCTCCTTTGGTATCACCCGCCTCGGAGAGGTTCTTCCCCATTCTGACAGAGCTGATGGTATTGCTCAACGTAATTTTACGCAGCCATATTAGTTTCGCGGGGATACCAAATTCAGACATCGCGGCATAAAGACAAATTCTCTTCGTGCTGTCGAAAGTGGCTTTGAAATTGACGTGAACAGATGCTGTGTGTCGATCCTATTCTCGCGGGTCTTTTCCAAGATTTGGCGTATTGTGAATACGTGATCTATGGTGGATTTGCCGGGTCTAAAGCCACACTGATAAGGTCCAATCAGTTCGTTGACGGTGGACTTCAGTTTTTCCTTCAGACCTTGTAACCTATGCTTAGAGGGCTGATCCCGCGGTAGTTGGCCCGAATGGCGGGGTCCTCTTTCTTATGGATTGGACAGAGCACACTTAAATTCCAGTCGATGGGCATGCGTTCATCTGACCCTATTCTGCATAAGAGCTGATGCATGCACCCCTTCAGCTCCTCGTCGCCGTACTTGAATAGCTCGGCTGGCAGGCCGTCAGCTCCAGCAGCTTTGTTATTTTTCAGCCGCGTAATCGCTATTCGTACCTCATCATAGTCAGGCGATGGGACATCGACTCCATCGTCATCGACTGGGGGCTCAGGTTCATCTTCTCTACCAATTGAACCCGAACTTTAATCAGCATAGCTATGTGTAAGCTATTCACGGGAAAAATGTCAAAAATATACAGGGTGTCCTATATCATGTGCTCTAAGATGAGGGGGAAATGTTTTTTATTGAAAAGAAAACGCAAAAATATTACCTACCAAATCGGGGATGCTATATCTTTTGGCGGTATTACCGATTTTCGGTTGCGACCGGAAATGGGTTAAACTGGCTGGAAGTATATTTTTTAAATAAGACATACATGTTTATTCGGCTTCTGAGGATAAAAATGCGTAACTTTTGTTTGAAACTATTTTCTTGACTTTTTCAACTCCTTAATGACCTTCGAACTTCCACTCGTCCTGGACTTCTAAAATGGACAAAAATGTTTTTTATTGTAAAACGAAAGTCGAAAGTTTTATTGTAAGTCGAAAGTCGAAATCAAGTCGCGGATGCTCTTTCTTTTGGTGGTATTACCGATTTTCGGTTGCGGCCAGAAATGCGTTAAACTGACCGGAAGCTCACTTCTTTAATAGGGCCTATATAATCATTTTGCAACAGATTCGGATTCTGCGAACAAAAATACATAACTTTTGTCAGAAACTTTTTTCTGGAAAGGACTTCCGGTTAAAATTATGCACTTCCGGCCTGTTTATCCCACTTCCGGTTGAAACCGGTAGTCAGTAATAGGACCAAGAGATAGCGCATCCCGACCTATTAACTCCTTTTTTTTTCGTTTTCCAATGAAAACATTTACACTCATTTAAGCAGTCCAGNACATCCCGACCTATTAATTCCTTTTTTTTCGTTTTCCAATGAAAACATTTACACTCATTTAAGCAGTCCAGGACGATTTGAATTTCGAAGGTAATTTAGAATTTAAAAAAGTATGAAGTATGCAGCATCAGAATTTATACAAAACTCAATAGTTGAATTTCTGAATAGATTAAATTGCTACCAAGGTTTACTTAATATTGATGCTCACAGTATGTGATTCGGGCGGAAAACCAGCAAATACATTTGGGTTATTCATAACGGTGTCGTAAGTGTCGCACTGTTGTATGTTTGTCGTAAACTTCAATCGACTAAAAATATGTCGAGAGGGTTCGCAAGGTATCATAAAATACATATTTTGAATTTTTACAGTATTAAAAAATATCTGGTTGTGGTTTCAAGTCCTTTAAACATTTATGTATTTAAGCTTTCAAACTTTACGACATACCACAATATGACACTTACGACACAGTTGTGAATACCCCATATATGTAATACTCCTATATTGTCAGTAAGAGCTAGTACCGTCCGAAAACACTACAGTACAGATATATCAATAAACACGTACGAAAGAAAACCCTGCAAAAAATTGTGCGACTAATCTCTAAAGAGAGTATTCCGAGATTACTCTCAATCGGGTACGATGGGGCATTAATTAGTCGCAACTAGTCTCATACGGGTAATTATGGAGGTCAATTAGTCTCGACTCATCCCTTATGGGTATAATTGGAGATTATTTAGTCCCCAACTCATCTCTAACGGGTTCTATTAACGATTTAATGATATGTACGCACTTAGTCAATGAAATTTCATGTGCGGCGTTGGCACACAGAGAGAGTATTCGTCTAACCAAACTGAGCAACCCGGTTCGAATCTCAGCTGGCGCAAATTTTTATTTTTATTTTTTAAAAGTGACTAGTCGCATTTTATACCCTTTCGGGTATAAAGGTGAACAATTAGTCTCTTCATAGGACATGCTCGAACAAAAGCGAACAGTTCATTCCATATAAAGAGAGTGGTATTAGTCGCCTGGGGTACTGTTTAGTAAGTGGCCCACCTATTTCGGGGTATTGCGTCCAAAGGGGTGACCCGATCCAAAAAAAAATTGCACACACTTGTAGCCAAGGGTCTACCCATTATTTTAACATCCACTATTGTAATTTTGGGTCACTAATTTATTTACAAATTGGGTTTGAAATATGTCCTTTTTTGTAAAATTCGGAAATTAGCGTAAATTTATCACTCCTATTCTCCTTAAAGCAGCTACATCAGCAATATATTTTTATATTCTCCTTCACTTTGCACTTTACTCGATGAGCTATAACTTTCTTTATAACTTTAATATTAACCAATTAATCACAATTTATTAAATAAAAACACCTTCTAAATCATGCGTCTGACTTTTGTTGCATATGCAAATTAAATGGCGTAGTTCAGCTGTCAAACTCCAAAATATGCAAAAGAATGAGAGACAAAAGAAAATAGGATATAACCCTGTAAGCATNCGCCCCCACCCCCTCCGCCCCCCACCCCAAAAACGATGGGCCAATAACTAAACATTTCCCGTCGCCTGCTCCTTTGCGATTGCTCCCGGAGTCATCCCGGATTAGTCCCATTTTTTGCAGGGAAGGAACACATACGTTTATAAATAAACATGTACACAACGCATATAGTTACAAAAACGGCACTCAAGTACACAATACATTGACAAAAATGGTACTAGACGGTCTCGCTGTGATTTCGGAATGCTTACACGTTGAGAAGTTAGCTTACTGCCAATATAGAAGTATTACATATATGGAATACTCCAATTGCATGTATTTTGACTACGGCACTCCACGCAGATAGGTGGAGAATTCACTGTTATCTATAGACTGTATACTGTAGCTTTATGTTTTTTTTTTTTTTTGCTTTGCAACCGAATGCGCCCCACGCAGTGTGTGATCATGTGTCACATCATATATTCGTGACTTGTTGTTGTTGTTAGTCCTCCATACACTTTAATCTCAATAAATTCCTACTAATCCACAACATTTTGCTCTTTTCTTTTGCAGATTCGTTGCGGATCTTATGTGCCGCCGCCGCGGTGTTTCTGTTTACATTTTTTTACTTGCTGCTGCACGGCTTAGGTGCTAAGCAAATGTCCCATGATTCGCCACATTTATGTATCAATTATTTTTTGACAGTTAATGATCGCTACAAGCGCTGGCATTTAAATCTTTAGTAGAGGATCCAACTGATAATAATATGTATGTATGTATGTGCAGTGTGTGTGATGACTATGTTGGGACCGAAGGAATAAAAATTTTGAAATGAAGTCTTAATGAAAAAAGTGTTACACTAATACGTTTATTAAAAAAAATATACAAAATAAAAGTGATAAACGAAATTCTACAAAGGCAAGCTAAATCCCCATGCCGGCTTACTTCGCATGCATTTTTTTTTTAAATTTTTGCCAAGTTGTGTCTTCATTCTACTTTTTTGCCGCAATTTATCACATTCTTAATTGCTGGCATAATTTGTCAACATAAAATTCAATTAAATCCACAAATTGCTCCATTCGCCCAGCATTCGTTAAGTGAATACGAGCTACAAGACGAATGATAATTGGAAGTGCCACGCTACTTTATGAAAAAGGTCAATTACAAAATTGTACATAAACGTAAATACATACATATATACCTAAATTGTATGTGTAAGTTTACATATTTGTAATGTGCCTTTTGTGTGCTTGAGCTAATTTTGCGAAAACGCAAGACAACCGTTAGTGTGTGAAAATGTATACAAACCATTACGATCGTTTTGTGAGTTGCGCAGCGCACCAACAAACACAACGCCCACTCATCAATGGTTGCCAGCAGCGAACACTCACGTTGACAGTACATAAAAGTATGAGTAAAAGCTGCATCGCGCCTTATCGGAGTCGCCGCCAAGTGAAATGCCAGCAAAAATCCCAGTCAGTGCTATCGATTACGATCCGAGTTTTGGCGAGGAGTGGAGGCGGTCTGTTTGCCCTCTTTTTACTTTCTATTTGCGCTGGCTCCGTTGATTTGGCCAATGCGCGGGCGGCTGGCTCGGATACTGCAACAATAGCTTTACTTGCAAATCTCAAGCAACATCATCAGAACGCAGTGCTCTACGCGCGCAATAATTTCACCGATCTATCGCATATAAGCGCAATGGATTTAATTGATGGAAAAGGTGATTCTGGCGCTGGCGCAGGCGCAGGCGCAGGCGGTAGTGGCAGCATGCCAGATGTTGCAGTGCCATCGACGGAGCGCACGCCGGACCCGAGAACCAATGCAGGTGAGTGAAACCATTGATTATTTGAATACTAGTAAAACCGTACGACGTTATTCATTAAATTGTACCAGACATTTTAAGCAGTTGAGTGTTTCCATGATGTCGTACGGCTTTAGAGTTAAATAAAATATACGAAACCGGAAGTCGCTTATGTATACAAAAAATGTGCCGTTGTGTAGGTTGTATACTGTCCGTTAGTTGACAAAAAAATTAGGTGCGCTTATATTTAGTTTAAACGCCAGAATATTTTTGAGGTGTTGAAATAGGGTTGCCACCTGTTTAAAAAGTTAAATTCAAATTACTTACTAAGTGTAATGAATTATTAAAATATGTGTATCAAGCGAAGGGGGATAAAAAACTTTTATTTCTGAACTGTACTTAGCGGGGTTGCCATATGTTTAAAAAATCAAATTCTACTTAATTCATCAGTTAATTAAAATATGTATCCCAATGTCAGGCGAAGGTGAGTTAACGAGAATTAAGTTTGAAAATACCCTGCAGTGAAAAGCTAAACCAGTATGCACAAATTCCAGTTCATGAACTATTATTTAAGGATAAAAGTCATACCAGTTCGNTAATGTTTGATACATTGAAATTATTAATTTATTTAGGAGGGTTGCCATTTGTTCGAACAATCAAATTCTAATTAGTTCTTCCGTTTATTGAAGTACATGTGTATCAAAATGTCAGACGAAAGATATTTAAGAAGATTTTAGTTTGGGAATACCTTTGAAAGGGTATTTCAAAAATGAGGTCAAATTAAAGACTTTACCTGTAGACGTGTGGTAAAGTTTTTATTTTTTTTTTAATTAAGGACTTTTTTCATCGGTATAGGGTGATTTGAAATTTGATGAAACTTAAAACATGTACTATGCCAGACTGCTATTCACTGGCACTCCGATCTCTTATGACATTGACTAACATTTAGAATTTTTTTATGTTTTGAAATTAAGTTTTGGCCGTTTTAATGCCATGCAGGTTCACTAGGTTTTACTAATAACACATATTTATGTATGCAATTCAATTTTCTATTTAATTTTTTTCATAACCCTTTTTCGTTATCTGAATACGCAATTTAAAGTTTTAAAGTCGTTTGCACCCATCGAATTTAAGGCTGCCATAAGCCCGAACCCATCGACCCGGATTCTTATCATATGTACATATCAAAATGGCAGATACAAGCGAATATGGTCCCAATATATTCCTTATAAGTATAGTTGGTTTTGTTGTTTGAGCGAGAACACAATGAGAATAAAAGGTTCTGAAACGTTTCCGTAAAGAACAAAACTCTCAAGAACGTTCTCAAGAAAAACAATATGAGAATAAAATTTTCGAGACCGTTTCCAATGAGAACGAAATGGGAACAAAAATATTGAGAACGTTTCCAAGGAGGATCACATAAGAAAAAGAGCGTTCGGAACGTTCTGAAAGCCGTGAAAACTTAACATAAAGAATGACAGGTGCGTCTGCGTGCTGGGTTAAAAAAACGTTTCAGTGAGAGCCTGATTGTTAATTCTAAGCCAGAGGAAAGCTGGATAACTTCAACTTCTGCCCATTTATGGAATAATTTTTAATTTTCTATGCAAGA
The DNA here is from genome assembly GCF_001687245.7 of Rhagoletis zephyria. Classification (NCBI taxonomy): domain Eukaryota; kingdom Metazoa; phylum Arthropoda; class Insecta; order Diptera; family Tephritidae; genus Rhagoletis; species Rhagoletis zephyria. Next base: position 26,526 of record NW_016159481.1, read on the forward strand.
AAGGTTCGTGTCTTAAGTCTTTTGTTGACTTAATTTGCATAGTTAGCTTTCAGTTCTTTTTTGATTCAATTGAATATTCAAACAGTTCAAACCAATGCAACGCTATGAGAAAAATTTTGTTCTCGCTCCCATTCTTGGACAGAAAGTTCCTTAGACTTTTGTTCCCATTTTGCTCTCTTAGACTGAAACTATTGTTCACATTTTGTTCTCTTTGAAAACGTTCCACACGGTTTTGTTCTCATATACCTAATTCTCGTTGAGAACGTTCTCGACAGTTTTGTTCTCACTTTAATTTTTGTGAAAGCACTCCCGAAGGTTTTGTTCTCATTTCGGTTTGGGGTTTTAAGCATTTTTGGGCACAAAACGACATTTAGTTTCGATTATACCTTTTGATCCCGGTCGCTTGTTTTAAGCGAATTTTAGCTCCAAAATGGCGAATTTTTGAAATCGAACTTTGTGGTGCTAAAATTCGAGTCGAAATCGAGTTTTGTCTTTATTTGATGTTGATGTACTGATATATTGGATCGATGCATATCGATGTCTCGTATATAAAAATCGATATTTTTGATGTATCAAATGAATTAAAAATATGCAAGAAAATGGAACAATCGGAGTTTCTATAAATGTTTTAGTATCATACATATAAATAAAAAGATTTCAGATACATAATAATCCAAAAACTTTAACTAATGCTTGGTTTTCATTTCGAAATTCCTGACATCAAAGTTTCCTAAACTAACAGTGGTTCATTTGGTGTCAAATGCGTTTTCATTACTTCATAAATACTGACCAAATGTAGATTACTAATAACAGAAAGCTTAACCTTTTTTCATAGCACAAATCTGCCAAATATGAAAAGGGTTGCTGCGTTGACCTTCATTAAAAAACCAGGAAAATTCAAGTATGGAGCAGGACACGAGGTCAAAACCAGGTCAAGTTCTGGAAACCAGGTCGTCTGGCAGTCCTAATCTATTTGCATTTTCGCTTCACATTTTCATGGAAACACCCAGTTCTAACCCTTTCTAAAAATATTTGCGTAATATACAATTTTTTACACCTCTTCCGTTTGACACTAGTTCCTTCATTCGATCATTTGCAACCACAGTGTAATGAATGATAAAAAAAAATCAGTTCTGCAAATTTTTACTAAAATATTGAACTTTTTA
>NW_016159481.1:30527-40066 GCF_001687245.7 Rhagoletis zephyria
CGCAAATAACGAAATGTGCTACTCTTCCACGCAAAAATCTGAAATGTGCTACTTTTCGACGCGAATAATGAAATGTGCTAGTCTTCCACGCTAATAGTGAAATGTGCTAGTCTTCCACGCGAATAGTGAAATGTGCTACTCTTCGTAGGGACCGACGATATGTATTATTATGTACAATATATTATATTGTACATAAGATTTCGCTCAGGGTCGTTCAAATGTGAGGCAGTCCTGAACCCGAGAGTCTATTCATGAGCTTATATCTTTCCTGCAGGTTACCGACAAACTGCCATATAAATATACATATGTTTGTGTGAGCGTGATCAATTGTGCATATGATACCCAAATTTTTCAAGTGGCGCTGACAGCAATCTGCTAGCAGTTTTATGACTAAGAGGGGGGCACGAACGCGTACTCTTTGTGCCGAGCACATCCGCTACACGATCTACCCAATAGCTTGCACTGATTTTCGGGCACATTGTACGCTTTGTGACAAAATCCAAGTGCGCACTTCCTTCTTCAGCGCCGGCCAAAAACAGGCTTACATACATGTCTTGTTTTCACATTCAGAATTTTTTTTGAAAGAAATCTTTATAAAACAAATAAGAGCCTTAATATATGACAATCGAGCTGAAAAGGCAAGGTATGTAAGTATGAATGTGCATATGCACATGAATACTCACATTTACTGTATGTTAGGGCGTGCTAGGCAAATCATTAAAACGTTCGAATATTAAGAACTAAATAATTTCTCCAAGGCAGAAAAAATATTTTTTTTGGTGTTTATTGGGTCTGTTGAATATCATTAAATATGGAAATTTTTATACCCGAGCACACTTGTGCACCAGGGTATTATAACTTTGTTCACATAACGGTTGTTTGTAACAGGCAAAACGAATCGAGATAAATATAGACAAATGTACATATACATAAATGATCAGAATGAAAAGAGAAATCGATTAAGCGGTGACTGTCTGTCCGTCCGTCCGTCTGTGCACACGATAACTCGAGTAAAACTCGAGATATCTTAACGAAACTTGGTACGTGCACTTCTTTTGGGCATAGGACAGATGGTATTGAAAATGGGCGAAATCGGACAATAACCACGCCTACCTCCCATATAACGGTAATTTTCAGAAATACGAAAACTGCGATATTTTCGTAACTACTGAAGATTCTTCACTCAAAATTGATATTTACAATGACTTTTAGACGAAAAGTAAGAATATTTGAAATTTTTGGAAAATGGGCGTAGCCACGCCCGAAATGCTTGAAATTTAAATATTTCGAAATTTAAGAACGCTAATTAACTTAAAATTTATACACCCCGGCGGCCTATCATGTAGCGGTAGCTTTCGGAAAGGTGGAAAACATATCTTTAATAATTTCGCCGGGTTTTTAATGTTCGGCTCCGCCCGAACTTAGACTTTCTTACTTGTTATTACTTAATTTTAACTTATCTACTAAGGGCAAAGCCTCTTGATAAGTGTACGCTCAGACAAATACTTATAGCAATTTTGGTTTGGTTACTTTTCTATAGGCAAATTGGTATACATTCTATTAAAAATATAGCAAACTATGTAAATTCGAAGAAATCGAAAGATTACCCTAATGCACATTAGTTCACATATTTACTTTATAATTGTAGCGTTCCTTCGGAGTAGCAAGTGAAAGGCTGGCGTTATGACGGCGCTGCTTTAGACAATTTATGTTATTTACTTACATCCAAATGTACATTCATACATACATACTACATACGTATTACACATACTGGTATGTACTTACCGCCTTGCTTGCAAACGCACTTTTTCATAAAGTTGTACACCAACAATGTTTGTGTTGGCACATACCTACATACTATGTTCATATGCATTGGAGAGCCTTTCTCAAATATCTCCTTATTGTTAATTTTGTTAAATCTCTTGGGCCTTAATTATGGTAAATGCGGCATGACTGAAAGTGCGATAATCTGGCAAACACCATAACATATACATACATACATATGTATTTACGTTTATCTTAACATTTCTACTGCTTTTGAAATGAGTCACAGGTGTGCACATAGTAAAAGGCAATAAATACAAATCTCTGCATATTGCTTGCTCATAAAATATTTATATAATTAAGTAAATAGTTTTATTACGAATTCTTGAATTGCTTGAAAAGAAAGTAATGCTTTTTAAGCGAAACTACCAAAAAATTACAAAAAAATGCAGATTAAAATATTAATAAGAATATAAAAAAAAAATCAAAATTGGACATAGCTAGGTACCATCACCTTAACACGCCTCCAAACATCATTGATATTGTTCCTACAACAACTGCATCAAGATGTTTACTCACCCTCATATGTATGTATATATTTAATAAGCGACCATCCCTATATAAGGTATGTCTTAAAATCAGCCTCAGGAGTCAGGAGAACTATGTGCTTAATCAGCTCAGAGTCTGGATATATTAAAATTCTCACAGGTTTCGATTCCACCACTAACATCACAGATCACTAGATCTCAGGAAAGGCTTAAAACCAGCCTTTTTATTTCAAGCACACGTCTTTGGTTAGAAGCTCACCATAAACCTCAAATTAGGCTACTAGACCTCCGTAAAGTGTTTCAATCAGAAGTTGCTGCCATTAAATAAACTTGGGTTCCCTAATGAAGCGTCCAAGGGAATGTAAGAGGTCACAGCGGTATTTTCGGAAGCTGTTACTCTTACGAAATGATTTGAAGGGGTAGATTCAAATTATTTCAATAGGTAACACCGCATAGATGGACTTCAATTTAAATTCCAATTGCTTATTTAACCATTTTTTAGTATTAAAGATTTTTTATTGGTCCCTTATTGCATTTTCCGGGGGTTTTGGAGGACCTATAAAATATAATTACCATGAAAAAGCGGTTAAAAAAATAACTAGGTATTATTACTAGGAATCTCCTGAAGACAAGCAAAGTTTTCCGATCGAAAAGTATTGATTTCCAAGAATTCTACACTATTTCTACGAAAAGTTTTTGTTTCCCCATATAAAATACATGGAAAACTTCGAGCACTTCCTAATTTTGTTTTTTCAAAATAAAAAAATGGAATATTTTTTTCGGTATAAAACAATAATGGCGGCAATAAAATCCGACCTTACTTCTACATTTTTGGACTACTTTAATGTACATATTTAAATCTTCTCCACAAAATNCCCATATAAAATACATGGAAAACTTCGAGCACTTCCTAATTTTGTTTTTTCAAAATAAAAAAAATGGAATATTTTTTTTCGGTATAAAACAATAATGGCGGCAATAAAATCCGACCTTATTTCTTTACATACATTTTTGGACTACTTTAATGTACATATTTAAATCTTCTCCACAAAATTTAAAGAGTAGAATACATATTTTTTGTTTAAACCAATAAAATGAGAGCTGCTCATAATTCATCCGCACATTTTTTTTTTTATAAAAATGCAAGTTTTATTAATGTTACCGATCTTGAAAGTATAGTTTCAAAGAAAAACTCGTTAAAAGTCATAGCGAGAGGAAAGAAGTTGCATGCGGCACTTGTTGCACACAAAGCGGTACTTAATGCTAAAAAAGCGTAAAAAAGTAAGGTAATTTACATATGTATGTATGCATATGTAACAACATACGACATGCATGTAACCCTGCAAAAATGGCGACTACTCCATGCATGCGTGTAAAGAGTACTCCNAGTATAGTTTCAAAGAAAAACTCGTTAAAAGTCATAGCGAGAGGAAAGAAGTTGCATGCGGCACTTGTTGCACACAAAGCGGTACTTAATGCTAAAAAAGCGTAAAAAAGTAAGGTAATTTACATATGTATGTATGCATATGTAACAACATACGACATGCATGTAACCCTGCAAAAATGGCGACTACTCCATGCATGCGTGTAAAGAGTACTCCCAAAGGACCAAGGAGTACTACAAAATTAACCACAATGCCTCTGACGGCATTCGANACAAAATTAACCAGAATGCCTCTGACGGCATTCGAACCCGAACATAGATATAATACATGGTCCAACGATTTTTGNCCATGCGGCACTTGTTGCACACAAAGCGGTACTTAATGCTAAAAACGCGTAAAAAAGTAAGGTAATTTGCATATGTATGTATGCATATGTAACAACATACGACATGCATGTAACCCTGCAAAAATGGCGACTACTCAATGCATGCGTGTAAAGAGTACTCCCAAAGGACCAAGGAGTACTACAAAATTAACCACAATGCCTCTGACGGCATTCGAACCCCGATTTTTGCAGGGTTAACTGGTGCAGCGACACGAGTTGGTCCGCTCCAGCATGTCAGAGGAGCACTTTGTAGGTACTCAAATATGCCACAAATAGACTACATGGTCCAACGATTTTTGCAGGGATTGTGAAATACAACATAAAGACCGTTGTTAATGCTAGCATTGATTAAAGGCGCAGCGATTTATGACGTTGCTAAATGTACTAAGCGCTGAAAGGACGATGTCCGTCCGACTGGCTGGCATGGTTGAAAATATTCTGAACATATCAAAGTAGAAAATATTTAGTAATGAGTCTTTCTGCGGCTTAAAAGCTTTTTCCTCTGCGCGCATAATATATCATTGTATGTATGTATGTTTACGAGTGCAAAGTTTAGCCTGTAGCAAATCGGATACCTGCTGAACTAGCGCAGAAATGTATATTTGCCTGGCAGTATCAGTTTTGATTTATAACTTCTACATATTTCTTTTTGACGTCAGTTTGAAGCCAATTACTGCACGAAGTTAATAGAATCAGTCATTTTACGAGACAGTTCTAATTTTCTGTGCCGTTCTTTGATCTTCTTCACACAAAAACACCTGAGATACTTTATATGACCGCTGAGGCTTTGCAATTAGAGTTTATGATGCACAGATATGTATACGTATAAATGCATAAATAGACGCATTCGAACAAACACACATCTGTACTGAAAATATAAAAATCCACAAGCACTAAATCCCGTCATAAAACGATATTATGCGAATGTTTTGAAATTGATTAATTAAAGGCTTACTTACGGCTAGTTACGAATCAGGTAGAAAAAAAAGTGCAGTATAGACCTAGAACTCATAAAATTTTTGGTAGAGCTGTAAACTAAATATTCCAAGTGATGGCGAATACGTCGTAAGGTGATTCGCAAATAACATACCGAGTGTGTACGCAGATAAACAATTATAAAAATGCTGGTATTGCAAACTAGCTGACTAGCTACTAAATAGACAAAATATAGCTAAATTACAAATAGAAGAGAAAATTAGAAGAAGGAGCAAAAGAAAAGGCGAGGCATCCCGCAGTGCTTTATGACAGCTAGCAGCACGCATTCTTTCACAGCAGCTCAGTGTGAGCCGTTTTTGTAGAAAATCTGTTGCTGCATGCCTCATGTAAGTGCAACCATGGTGCAAGTGTGATCAGGTGTGACTGCAAAACAGCGTTGAGCGATCGCGTTAGTGCAAGTTGCGCTTGTTAGTATTTAAGTGCTAATTTGTTGAAAGTCCAGGCAGTCAGTCAGGTAAACAGGCGAACCCGTCGCAGTTAAACCTGCTGCCTTGAAATTATATCTTCAACTGTCCATTTCCTATGAAGCGATAACTTTACTTCAGACTCTCAGTATTTACATATGTATTTACCTTGTGGCCGCAGTCTGACGCATTTTGTCATCCATTGGCGACAAGAAATACAACTATTTATGTACGTATGTAGTTCATCGGTCACAAACAAAAATCTGTTTACCGTCTGATTGGCAGTCATACAATTGGGATATGGCTGGCTGACTGTCCAGCAATATATACGATTTTTCTTTACACTTTATATTTGGAACAAAGTGACATCTTTTTATTGCAGTACTTGATGTAAAATTTTCTCATTCATAATTTTGTTGGATTTTGTTTTGTTACATTCTTTAGACACAACATTGAACACTTTCTTTTGATTATACACCGAGTGCGTAGGAAAGGTTATTGCAAGGGGCTCATGGCGATGCATAAGTCAAATAGAAATCGTGTTTATGTATTATACATATTAAGTTTTAAAATTTTTAATGACATTCGATTTAAAAAAAAAGCAACTCACGCTTCATATAGTTTGCTTAATACTTGGCCAATTTGTGTATTACGCTTTTACGTTGGGAAGTAGGTACAGTTTTCACCGCCTCCGAACGACACATGGTTCTTTATATGAAGCTATTTGACGCGCAGAAAGGGTTTCCATGGCCTGCCAAAGGGCGATCGTTATTAGAAAATTATTATTTTTTGAATGCTGTTCAGTCCGGGAATGAGGATAGGGTGTTTTTTTTTTTGAAGAATTTGGTTCGGTTATTCAAGCCGAAATATTTGCTATGCTCAAGGGTAAAGACTACGTTTCAGAAGTGGACCTTCCTGTAGTGGCAGCTATTCGGCTAGCTAGATAATTTTTATTTCCAACCAACATGAACAAATATTCCATGAAATCTAAAACTTGTTTTTCGATGTCTGGAATTTGAAACATGAAATGACAGACAACCGATGCCTAATGGCAAGAGAAGATTACAACGAGAAGGGTTACGCCTGGTCCTAATATGTACAAACACAAATTAACTGTTCCGATCACTCCATGCTAAAATTCTTGGGACTTGCCTGAGCTCTTAACTGCAGTTAAGCCGTTGGTGGAAATGGGCTATTAGTTTCAATGATTTCTAAAATATTTTGCTTGCCTTAATAATCCAAAAGCTACTCTGCGTGGGCTTAACACAAAATCGTCGTCGCCGTCGCCTAACGTAAATAAAAGTATCAAGTTGAAACTATTTTTACAACTGTCAAAAAACATCATTGAGATATCTTAAGTTTAAAATTTTATTAATCATATTGTATTTCAGTTCTAGGCTTCTCTGTGTTGTCAAGAAAAAAAATAAATAAAAACAACCGCTAACCCGCGTTTCCATGCCGCGATTCAAAGAACAACAACTAGTTTACGACCACTGGCCAAGCAAGAGTTTTTTATTCTATTGTTATACGTTCAGCTATCCTACGCTTGGTGGTTGTTGTCTTGTGATTAACACAAACTGCCGCAACCCACATGCTACAAAATGTTAATAGAATATCACTTTATTATGTTACATATACATATTTATTGGTAAACAGAAAGTTCAAAGTGAAATCTATTAGATTGTTCGCCAGATTTCTATTGCTTGGCCACGCTTTATTCAAGCAACATACAAACACACTACTTATACATACATTTTTTTATTCTTATACATATGCATTTGATTTTCTAAAGTTTTGTTGAATTTTGATACCAGATCTTTTTATCTTTACCTATTCTTAATTTTTATATTCAGTTGTTGTTGCACATTTAATTTAATTTTTCTTTTTGACAGCATCAGCAAATCCAATCTGTTGCTGCATGAGAAATTGCCTCAAAATACCGTTATGTGAGCTGTTCTGTGTTTAAAATCGAAAACTGAATAAAATTTTTTGGTGAAAAATCAAAAGCTTTGTATTGTTGTGCCTAAGGCGACGGTTACTATGCATGCGTTTACTTTTATTCTGACGATTTCGTCGCAACAAAAAAAAATGCCTGTTTGTTTGTTTGTTTCGTATTTTTTTGTTCCGAAGAAATCGTCAGAACAAAAGTTCGTCAGAATACGCATGCATAGTAACCGTAGCTTAATGAAAAATGAAAATCATTTTCTTTTTGGGTCATACCTTGTCCAATTGCATACATATCCGACATGTGCATATGTACATACATCCATACATATGTATATGTATTAACACCTGTTATACCGCCAATGGCCTATTTATGTATTTCTGTAGAAATTTCGTAGTCAATATGCACTGTACTGACTTTTGGCTGCAGCTGATTGTTGTCGAACTGTTTGTGCTATTGTGTTGTTCAAAGGAAAATTGTGTAAATTTTCATAATTTAAATGGTTGCAATGGTTCAGCTAAAAACGGGTGAAACCAAAAACAGGTAACTGAATAAAAAATATAACAAAAACCAATGATATTCTGCTATATTTAACAAACACACAATAGTAGATTACAGAGAAAATATGCTTTGTTGACACAATAAACATATTGAGCCCTAACCGCCAAAACAACATAAGCGACATATTTTTCAAAATTTTCTTTTTGATACAGAAATGTATCTAGATGTTCTAGGAATATTTCTGAATAATAAAGAAAATTTTGAAAAAATGTCGCTTAGACCCCTTTCAGACACGTCAAGTCTTGCTTTCAAGTCTGCTCGGTTCGTTGGCGAAGGAGGTGAGCAGAGAGGGGAAAAGTACATTCGTTCCACCTCCTTCGCGGTTAGGGCTCGATATTATTTAAAGTTTTTAGAGCAAAATGAAATGTGCAACATATTAAGCGAAACATTTTTTTCACCCAGGGAGACCAAGTTTAAATTAATTAATTAATAGAATTCGTTGTGTATTAGAAAAAATTGGGCTTTCGTCGAATCGGACATGGCGTCTGGTGGCAGTATACACCTCCAACTACTCAACACAACAGTGGTGGCCGCACTTCGTTAAAATTCCATGATCTAAATTTGATAATAAATACTATTTCCGGAACATACCGTTAAATTTTAGTAACAATATTGAGGTTATTCTATATTCCACACCCCTTTCCCCCCCTTAGTTAGTTAATACATAAAATCACGTAACTGAAAAAATGGCACTAGGACCCAGAAAATCCCGACCTTGACTGTCCAATATGCCCAGAAAATCCCGACCTTGACTGTCCAATATGCCCTCAGCTTGCCTAATACAGTGACTCAAACAAGTGTACACGTGTTAATTTTTCTTTTAAATATCTGTGTTCGTATGGAAAAGTAGCTTATGTATGCTTTAGTATAAATCGGCATTCGCAGTATAAACTTTATACAAAATTTAGGAAAATTAAAAAAATTTTCATAAAAATTTTGGGCTTTTATTATCTAAATTTTTAGAATATTTCTGGGTATAGAGTTTTATAGCCCATACACGTTTAGTCGTCAAGTGCAAGTTTCAACCGNAACGTAAAAACCTTGTGATTATTTAAGAAAAATACACACTTGTGTAAGTCACTATATGTAGGAATGTATTTGCTACAAAAATCCTCCTTCCGAATATTGCATAAAACACCTTCAACGCCTGCAGCTTTGAGTTGATCTTGATCTATGACCGCTTATCCGATGCACTACGTGTTTCTGCGCCTAAGTAGTAGGCAAATGCTGTCAACGTGATTGTTATCGGCATTTAGCAAGCGAAGGCAGGAGGAAACGACACCAACCAAGCCAAGATGCCGCCGTCTTTTGAATATCTCTTCCCGCCGACAACGGGGCAACATCAAAGCGCATCTTGCCGCTTTAAATTGTCAATTACCGTCATTAAATAGGTGGAGCAGATTGGCAACAAGTACGCACACACCTTTAGTTTATTGTAGATATGTAGCTGTTGGCAACATAACCCTACAAGACATTGCTGAGCACTTTAGGCAAAAATTCTCACACATCAAACTACTCATTTATGCCGTACTACAAAAACAAAAGTGTAGA
>NW_016159481.1:40166-60733 GCF_001687245.7 Rhagoletis zephyria
TTTTTTTTTTCAGATCTTTGGACTTATCTTTTAAGTTTTTCAGAGACCATTTTTGGGTTCTTCCGGAACCGTTTTACCACGGGTCTTTCATAATCGAGTCTTGGTTCTTCTGGAACCGTTTTTCGGACCTTCTGGAATCGAGCTTCCGTTCCGTTAGACCGGTTTTTTGTTTCTTGTCAGAACCGGGCTAGTTCGTTCTCTAAAGAACTCGGTTCGGTGGTTCCGGATCTTCGATTCTGTGCATTACTATATCAAACCTTACTTTGGTTCCTTACTTTGGCCAAAGAGTTTCTTAGTAAATAGTTGACAGATATCGTTGTGACAACATACATATGTATGTTAAAGAATAGCTGGCGGCTTATTTATGAATCTGAAACATATGGCTCAGACAATTTTAAAAATGAGCTCGTTGCTGGTGAATATATCACAAAGAACTCTTAAGTGAGCTAACTCCAAAGTCAGATTAACCCACAGTCTGTTAAGGGCAGGACACTTACAGAGGATATGCTCCACTCTCTTCTCTTTCGTGCTGCCTCTCCTACACATTTTATCATTGGTCAGAGCGTGTTTTAAAGCGTGTGATTCCAGCAGGCAATGGCTCGTCAGTACACCCACGAGTAGCCTAGCGTCCTCCCTCTTGAGGGAAGGGAGAAACTTCGTGAGCTTCATATTATACGCTCAGCTCATAATCCTGGGCACCTTGCAGTCTTACCTTTCGTTCCCCACCTTCTACGCCTTGCTGATCATAGAGCGGTCGAGTTACCGTCAAACCCTTGGAGGGAAATCGACACCATCAGCATAGTTTCCGACAAAGCTCCCTATTTGGCAAGCCTGCCGGCCTCCGCGTTGGCCGCGACGCCGGTATGTCCTTGTAACCCATTACAGTTGTACGTCACTATTGGCAGGAAATCCCCAGATACCCTGCACTGCTAGAGGAAGTGCTGTGCGATCGTAGCGACTTTATCGCAGCCTGACTAACGATATAAATTCACCTGCTTATTTGCTAGATTGCTGTTCAGTAGCTCCAGACGTCCTGCTGCAGTAGAATTGTGCCAGCTTAAGGGATCACATAAGTAGTCAATCTGTCCTAGTAAAATTGACGCTATATTACTGTGATCATAAGACCTGCACAAAAACTGACCCCTAGCATAAAGCCTGGCGGCTGTATTCTTGGCCGATAGGTGCGCCGGCAAGCGATTCAAGAAGGTGTGAAGTGCTGCCGCTGGTGTAGACCCAAGGCTCCTGTCATGCCGATCATTGATAGCTTATATACCCTTTCTCTTCTCTTAAGAAAGTTTTCTTCTCCATTGCTGTACACTAAACAAAAGTGAGAAAGAGAAGGCTATAAGCCCCAGGTGCCGCTCAGCATCTTTTTCCATGCATAGCATGCCACGGAGGTCTTCTCCGCCTTCTCCTTCACATTGAGGCGCCACGACAGCTTACTATCGAGTATAATTCTGAGGTAATTGGTAATTTTCTTCCCCTGGAGGGTCATCCCATCCAGCTTAGGCTTAAACCAGTTCGGAACCTTGAATTTCCTGGTTGATAAGTGAGCTGTATTTGAATAGACATTTTCCGTTTACTATGACAGAAATTTAAGCCGCATGCTTATGCAGTAAGTTCGACAGGTCCTCGCTCCATTTTTTCAGTATCCTGTTGACCACCAGCTACCAAAGTAACGGTAATAATACGCCCCATTGCGGCGTACCCCTGTTAACCGGTTTGGTGGTCTCTTGCCTGCCCAACTGCGAAGAAAAAATCCAGCAGCTCAACGTACTGCTTATCCAGTTCGAAATTACGGCTTGCATTTGGGGAACACCCCCAACAGGAATTCCCCGTTCTCCAGAGCAGCTTCTATTCGCCTAACAACATATGTAGCTTTCGGCTACGGGTAAGTTCGTGTAGCGTTGTATATACCGATCTCCCTTTCGTTTAGGCGTTTTGTGCATTTGAGAGCATGTCTCCCGGTTTGGTTTGATGTATCCGTCTACTAACCTCTCCAGCGTTTTTTGAAAAAAAAAGAAGTTGGGCTAATGGGCCTGTAATCCTTTGGGTAAGCTTGCCCAATTTTGGCAGGAAGACCAACCTCGCAGAAAGAAGAAAAGGTTTGAGTATCTGCAAGGATATCACCGTTAAACTTAACTCAGACCTTTCACCCTCAAGTTTTAAATGTCTACACAATGCTCTATTTTGAGCCCTGGACGGAGGAGGGCGAACTAAACGCCAGTCCTGCTAAGACAGTCATGGTTCTCCTTACGAACAAAAAAAATCTCCGACTTCTGCTTTCTTCACTTAACTGGCACATTGGCGGACGACGTTAGATACCTAAGTACCATTTTGGACAGTATACATGCAAACTCAAATGCTGAAGAGAAATTTACAATTAGGGAAAGCCGGAAAGGTGTTTTGCTTAATCTCTATCCTGTGAGCCTTCGACAAAATAATGCCTAATGGGAATTCACGCAGGACGAATGGCGCTTTACACAAATGACTTATGTCGAAGCTACCGAGACAAAGAAGAAATCGGAAGCGTCGAATCTTTTCTTTGCCACCTAACTTAACCTACTGTCTTAGGCGGAGGGTTATAGCTGCTAGAGAGAGGGACGAATTTGTTAGCGCCTTTCGCATGGATAAAATACTCTTTATAAATCCATATGTACATGACAAAATTTTTCTTTCAGTTTTTATTAAGATTTACCTTACCACTTACAACGTAAAATAATATTCCCTCGTTCACTTCTCATTTCAGGATGTCCGCCAACTACAAGTTCACATTGTTTGCGCTGCAACAGCGAGGGCTGTATCAAGTGTCCCGCTTATTTGATGACCGATACCCGGCAATGTGTCGAGCAATGCCCTTCCGGATACATCGATCAATGGTCGGCGCATACCGAATTTATGGGACGTGTTTGCGTATCCACCGGCTACTCTGGCCCATTCATGGCCGCCATAGCTGGTCTTATCGGCGGCTTTGTGGTCTGTTTCACACTACTTGCTGTCGCCATGATGTTAGTACGACGACGCCGACGACGAAAATCCATAAAACAGAAACTGATCAACGAGAATACAATGGATCGCTCAGATTTTCTACGTCAACTCAACGAAATGCGGCCCAACGCAGAGTACTTTCTGTCGATGCTCAACGATACGAGGCGCCAGATACGCAAGCTGTATTTGTCGGGCGAAGTAGGTGCTGCCAATTCCTATCGCCCAATTGTGCGTGATCTGGCTAAAATATTAATATTGCTCAATAGACCAATTGAGTTGATACCAGCTGCACCGCACGACTGGAATCGCTTGTATACATGGGCTGAACAGGCACTCGAACGTTATAAACCGCAAGTAGGTCATCTCATTGACTTCTTTCAACCCTCCGGTGTCAATGGGGTGGGAATTGGAGGACGCGGCAGCGGTAGTGCCGGCATAAATGATGACTTTGATGCAACTTTCTTCCCGCAGAAAACCAACGTCTACCGGCAAAGCATGCTTTCGGGATCGGGACCGCAAAAGATGCATATGTTCGGATCGCTCATTAGTCTGCACGAATTCGAAGAGCCCCGACCTTCGGATCCATTCGGCAGCAGCTTCAATACGCTAAAGAGCGGTAATCTCATATCGGATCTCAATGCAAGTTCTTTGTGGCTTGAAGATGAATTCTACAAATTGGGCTTTCGACCGCAGGATGAAATAACGACTGAGTTATAATGTATAGTTTGCGTTAATTAGTTGCACTAACTAATCCTGTCTACCATGTAAAATGTTGTTGTGTATGTTTTTTTAAGTGAATCATGAAATGGTTTAGGCTTTAGTTTTAACTTAAATGTAGGATTATTTTATGTGAAATAGCTTTTGTCTTAGTTACTTATATTATGTGTTTAATTTTAAATAAAAGTATTATTTTTGTTTTGTTGAAACGTTAAACCGCAAAAAACTCACAAAACAGGTACTATCTATATGTATACATACATACAAATGTCGCCGTTATCAACACAATATAAGTCTTGGAAACTTTTTTTTTAATTATCAACTTATGTGCTAATTCAAAGCCATATCTTAAAAATACTAGATTTAGACCAACTCCAAAAGCGTTTGCTGTGCTTCGGCGAAATTAAAATTGATCATGTGACGGCGATATTAAGAATGAAAAATATTTACAATGAATTTTTATAAGTTACAAAAAGCACGTAACGCACACCGTCTTCAAAAGAGTCACAACTCAAAATTTGACATTTTTGAGATTATGCGCTAAAAATGTACACAGAACTTTTATTTACTTTTCAGCAAAAGCTGTAACTGTTTTTTTTTTATAATGTGCTAAAAAAAATAAGTCGCCCTTGCTTATATGATTATCATGTGCTAAGAAATAGCTTTTCGCATATTCTGGCAAACGTATTATTTTGAGTTGTGACTATTTTGAAGACGGTGTGCAATATTATGTCACAAAGATGCATTTACAAATGCCTGCATATGTCTATATACGCTTCTAGCTGTTCCATGCTAGTGGAACTATTGCTTTTGGATGCGTAAACTGCATTAAAATTTTGTCATAAAGTAGTAAAATATTTAAAGGAAAATAAGAAAAGCACCTACGAACAAATAAATTATTATAAACGCCGCCCAGTTGCCGCCAAGCAACGAACAAAGTAGCCTAGAAATTTGCTTAGACAAGCTAGAGAGCCTAGCAAAACATTCCTAGCATAATTCGTAAATCTAAGTAGTGTTAGTTTTAGAATTCGTAAAAAATGAGATGCCTTATTTTCACAAGCAAGTTAAAAGAAATGTGAAACTTTAAAAAATGGACTAGTCAATAAAAACATAACGAACTTAAACCTAAGGTTTATTAAGCTGGCGTTGCATGTGAATAAAGCATACAATTTTAACAAAAATATTAAAAAAATAAATAAATAAAAACCGCCAACAAATAATAGCAATAACAAGAACAAATAATTTTTTTTTATAATTTAAATAAAATGGTGAAATTATATTTTTTCGTATGTTATGAACGCCATAGATGGAATACCAATAATGTAAATAAAATATTTTGTCACAGTAAAAAACTAAATAAGAAATCAAAACGCAATTCATAAATTAATTATTCTCTTCCTCTTCGTCTTCATCTTCCTCTTCGCACACGAGGTAAGGCTCTATTTCCAGCGTGCAAACTGGTTCTGTTTTCACTCTGAATTCGGCGCATTCGCCATCATGTCACCCATCGTCTGTTAGTTGTTTAAATTCATCTTGCAATGTTTCATGTTTGAAATACATCGACTCATCCAGAAAAGTTTTCTCATTTACTAATTGTGATAGCTCTGCTGCATCATAACCAATCAACAGCTTTAAATCACAATCGAACTTATAGGCAAAGCGCTTGCCCGATACTTTTGATATCATATCGCCGTCATAGTAATAACGCAATGCTCGTGATAGCTTTTCATAATTCATTGCGGGCTTATTCTTTTTAATACCCCATAGACGTGCCACACACTCCGGGTCGATAAGTTTAAATTCACCCTCGATGCCAACCCATTGTATGATGTTCCTATGCTCACGGTCGGTGAGAATTTCGAGTAGAAATTGCCACAGTTGTACTTGGCCATTATTACCTGAACCTATGCCACTATAACTATTGCCGATACCGCCAGAACTGCCACTGCCACTGCCACCGCTGTTGCTGTTGCTGAGTACAGTGAATGTAGATGAACCGTCCAAAGGTAAAGGCGCTGTAGAAGTTAGGAAATTTGCTTGATAAAAGGACATTTAATGAAAATTAGTTTTACTTGCTTTTCTTACAGTAGCTCTTTGTTGCGCTTACGCTAGTTTTGCGCATTATTTTCATTTCTTTCATTGGCGTCGGCAACGAACCAGCAGGATTGGAAGTTACCTTTGCGCCACCGGCAGAACTTCCACGATCCTCAACTATTTTATGTACAATTGAAACGAATTTACATTCCTTGAGTAGCTGTAAGTGGGTCCAGAAAACATTCCCTGGGTCTCGTGGCAGCTTTTGGCGAAATTCTTCATGCGTTAAGGAGCAAAGTTCTTTTCCAGTCATGTGCCAATCACTCATGCTGACACCGCTCTAAAAATATAAAGACCAGCTTTAGTAAAAAATGCTTACACTAAAAATTTAAGACAACATTTGTAATAGGTTTCTTCTCTAAGAATGTGGTCGATGTTGTTGTTGTTGTTGTTGCGGCTACAACAATCCCGCCCATATCGATTAATATCTCAGTCGTTGTCGTCAAGCTCAAATAACGGAAGCCCTAAGAAGCGTGCAGCCTCAATGGGGTCGGTCTACAGGGACAAAAGCGTTAGCAGTGTCGGGTTTCCCGGGCATACGAAGAGATGTTTCCGAGTGGTGGGGAGAATGTGGTATACATTTTTGGTTTAGCGTCAGTATTCATTCCATTCGGAATTTTTTAGCTTAAAACAATTTCAAGTAAAGCGTTGCTCCGAAAGACTCAAATGTAAATTAAGTAGATAGGCGCAAGGAAGACGGCAGTATTGCAAAGGCCTTGGAATGGAACATTCTAATCGGCAGAGGCAGGATTTCCGGCAGGCCCCGCAAGCGTGAAGAACAGTCGATCGGGAAACGAAGCAACTCGAGTTAGGCGGAAAGGTACTCAAAGCGATTGCTAACCAGATGAGGTGCAAGCGTAGTAGATTACCTATGTCCCGGTTGGGGTTAACTCTTTCAGTCATACTTTTATACAAATAAATGAGGAGATTGATTGACTAATCTAAAAACACTCCCGACAAAAATGAAAGAAAAAGTCGGTAAAAAAATAAATGCACATGGTATATTCCAATAACTATTTTTTAAAGATTTTAGTTAAGAAATAAGGAGGGAAGGTCAGACTGCGGAAAATGGAATTTATTTTTGCATGAAAATATAATGCTTTACTAGAAAAGGGGTAGATTCGAATTGGTAGCAGGAGACCGTCGTTGCCGAGAAGTTGGAACTGTAGGATGCCCCAGTTCCGGTCCAGGTAACACACACAAAGTTTTTTTCGGCAGACATTATACCCTCCGGGTATAAAGGTAAGCACCTTACGAGGTAATCCATGTTTTCTTTCAGTTTTTATTGACAAATGTTAATAATAGGGAATTTACATGATTCAACTTTCTCACAGGCGATTAGTTGATCCAAAAGTTGAACTAAAGTAGGCAGCTGACCAACTTCATTGAAAGCGATTAGTTGAAAGGCCGCGATTGTTGCTTTCATCTAAAAGTTGCTTGAAAAATCGCCTCCTGTAAATTCCCTATAAAGGACATAATGAACACCTCCGAAGACACCTTACATTGAAAGTTGTAAAATAACGACCGCTCCATATTCGACGACAACATCATTCGACGTACCTTACTTGGCAAAACGGCTCAGAAGTATGTCTGATAGCAAATGTTTATCTAAATTCCTACTCTCATACCCTTTGTAAGAGAGATTCGGCAGGAAATTACGCAGCACCAGACTGGCCGCCGGGGGACCAGTAGGACGCAGTGAATGAAGCTGCAGACTACTTAAAACACTGCACTTCGGACGGCGAGTGGATGCCTTCTGATGTTGCCAGATCACCACCTGCACGAGGCGAAAATGCTCCCCATAAAGGAGCACAACATAATGGTCTGCAAGCAGTTTCTAGTTAAGAGCCGCAGACGTGGTCACCCAAATAGACAATTGCTTGCAGAACCGTCAGCTTCTCGACAGGCCCCGACGGCATTCACAGGGAGTCAGTTTCGAGTTATGTAGATTCCAGACCTGTGAATGCCGTTCTAGGCGCGCAACCGCCGGACATCGACGAGACGGAGCTTCATCTGCCTCGGGAGACTAGAACCACAATAGCCCAATTTTGCTCTGGCTACTATAGCAGGTTAAACTCATACCTGAGCAGATTAGGTTCAGATGTGCCAATTGAGTGTCCGGCATGCGGAGAGACACCCCACGACTCGAAACATCTCTTCGTATGCCCGGAAAACCCGACAACGCTAACGCCTTTTTCTTAGGGCTCCCGTTAGTGGAGCTTGACGACTACCACTGAGATATTAACCGATCTGGGTGGGGTTGTTGTACCCGCTATAACAACAACACGAAAGTGATATCGCTGTCGGGAGCACTGCAAGTTGCTGGAAAGACATTGTTTTTGTTGTAACGGCTACTCATTACTTTCCTATTTTCTTATCAAAAAATTTACTTTGAAATTTAGATGCAAAAGAATATTAGTAAAAAAAAAGTTGGAGTACCGTTCAGGTCTTGAAATTACGCAAATTTTTTAGAGAATTTTATGTAGTTTTCGAATATATTTTTTGATATTTGCCCGCGAATTATCAAATATATTTAGTTTTTGATTTTCAGCTTCTTTTTGAATAATTTCGCCAAAAGCATTTTTCGAACATTGAAAAAATCTCACCAAACAATGGTAAAAAAGCGAATATTTACACTTAAGTCATTTTATAGCATAACCTTTGTTTTCTGAGAGTGGTAAACAGGAAATAAAAATCAACCAAAATTCCATCATATTTAATGACTGGGCCCACATTTTTTGTTTTTTGGACGTTATAGTGATCCAATCTTCCCCATATTTTATATTTTTTTTTTTTTTATAAAATAAAGACTACAAACTAAATTTCATCGAATTCGTATGAAATCTAATGTTTCCGCCCACAAGAGTAGAGGGCGTGGCAATTATTCCATCTTTACAAAATTTCATAATTCTCTATTTCTAAGTAAAACTAGAGCACATGTTAAGTTTCAGTGTTATCGATGCAGGCGTACTACTATTTCCACCTGCCTCCATATAGTCGAAACACTGTGTACTGTCAAAAATATCAATCGGACGAGTAGAATCTGTAAATGTACTTCAAAACTCACCAACTCAAACTGTCGTATAGCCCATTGAAACCAATGCTTCACTTGAGCGATTGTCCACTCGTTAGGATCTTCTGGTATCTTAAGCCGAGTTTGTTCTTTTTTGAATTTATTGTCTAAAACCCAGTTGAGACATGGCTTCTTCTCGGAATCTTCATTCTTCTCAGAATTTTTGGTTTCTTCAGCAGCCAAAGCGGCTAATTTTTAATTTTAAGTGAAGGTAAGTGAAGTTATGATGTTAGGTTTGAGTAACTATATGCATGTACTTATATTAATACGACATACCCAACGCCGCCTCTGTTGGTTTCAAAACATCCACTATATTTATATGCTGTTCTGTCGTTTGTATCTGTACATTAATTTGTACAAGTCCTTCGCCTTTTACGCACTGATCTACAAGATTTTTATGCGGTTCCAACTGCAATACAAATCGAAAATTTTGAAATTCAAAAACCATCAAAAACAAAGTAGGCTATGCAAACCTCCTGCGTGTCTTGCAAATAGAATTTGTAACCCTTTAGATTCATGCCAATTTTCTTTTCGGCCAGTTTTCTGTAAATATTAAGATAATAAATAAAATTTAATTTGCATTTTAATTTTTTTTTTTAAGGAATAGGAAGTGCCTTCCGACGCCTACTTACTGCAAAGCCCGTAGCGGCTCACGTATGTCCATATGTAAAATGATAACATCGTCTGGCTCATTTTCATCCACCTCCTGGTCATCCAAATATAAGTTATGTTGAAACATTTCATTCGACATTTCGTTATCTGCGTTTGTTAAATTTTTAATTGTTTCGCAAACCTCCACGTCCACTTGCACGTCCGTGGCACTCACCCAAATCTGTGTGTTCCAACCTATAGTCTTCAGTTAAATGCGACAAATCATCTGTTTCCATTCTATTCTGCTCAAAATTTGTAATAAATTTTGCATCTCTTTAAACTTAGCACTTTTTATAGTCTATTTACTCCCATTTAATTTAATTGATGAGCGAAATTTTTCTATACCAAGTTGAAATGTCAACCCAAGTTAAATGTCAAACCAAAGCAGGGACGCTCCAGAAACTCAAAGGGTTGCCTGAGTTGCGTGCATAGTACGATTACTTATTGTTCTGCAAATGATTGTATTACGGCAAATTATCGAACAAAAAATTGTATTTCTTTATTTTTTAATAAGACTGTGTATTCATAAATTTTGTAATATTAATAAGTAATGAGTTACATAAGCCTTAAAATAGTGCAGTTGATGGGCTGCAAGTACACAAAAAATCAACCCTGCGTTTTTTAATGCGTTCGCAGGTATAGGAAATTTTTATTTCAATATTAGGGCGGTACAAACACCATTGTAAAGAAATTTAAATGAATCACAGTGTTAAAAAATTTAATGGCATTTGAGCTAATTAAGGCTTTGTATGGGAATACAAGATAGTATTTCCCGCAAAGCCTAGTTAAGTAAAAGTATTATTAAGTTAAATAGTGGTGCTTGTAATGTAAACAAACGCTCAGTTGACAAACCCGCTTTCGTAAACTTTTTTCTCAAAACGAATTACTAATACACATAATGTAATAAAAGAAGTGAAATCAATGGCTGCATTTCTTTATTCATTCTGAACGTTTGGAATAAGCTTTTTTGTTTATTTATTCTTTAGAACGTTCCTGTTGATATGTTGACGTATATTTCAAACGCATTCTGTTTATTCCGGCTGTGAAATGGGATTATCCGGAATGTATAAAGAAACGCAGGCAATGTATGAGGCATGATTAAAACATAACAAGGTAAAATCATTGAGACGCAGTCTGACGTTTGCCAGCAATATAACTAAAAAATTCTAACCTGAAACCCACACGCACTTTCTCATTTTCAATGTCAAACAACAACAAATGTGAACATTTTAATTTTTTATTTTCAATTTCATATGATTTTAAAATGCTTGCAAACGCCAGAAAAAGAATCATGGCCGACGAATTGAGAGAATGAATTTACCAAGGCGAATTTATATAAGGTGATGTTTCGTCAGCTGTGAGTAGCGTTTGATTGTCAAAATTTTGTATTTCATTAGTGAGTGAGTAAAAACGTGAGAGTGTTTGTATTTTCTATCGCCCTTTTTCATTCGGGCAAGAATAGCTGAAATTTGACAATGACCCGCTAAACGCAAAAAAAAAATACAAGAAATTATTGTATTTGTTGAATCGACGCCACCTTATGTATATGTATTCGCCTTGGAATTTACCTTGTAATGTTTTTATCAAGACATAACGAGGTAGAAGTGATTTCGACTTTCTCTTTCTTGAATTGCGACTGAAATGTCAACTCTTAACCCTATACTATTCAAAATTTTTATTTTTATTTAAATTTTCAATTGTGACCTGTCCGACTGATTTTAAATACATAATTGGGGTATTCACAACAGTGTCGTAAGTGTCATATTGTTGTATGTCGTAAACTTTAAACGCCTAAAAAACATGTTAAAGGGGTTTGCAAAGTGTCATCCAAGTCATATTATGTAATTTCGCAGTGTTAAAAAATAGTTGGTTGTGGTTTCCAGTTCTCTAAACATTTATTCAAGCTTTTAAAGTTTACGACATACAACAATACGACACTTACGACATCGCTGTGAATCCCTCAAATAAAATGAAAAACAATTACAGGCGGGGCGTTGTGTTTGCATAGAGCCAGGACAACAAACGTGTGCGTTATTTTAAACCTCCGAATTGTAAAATGAAGCGACAACGGTGGGCGGTGCGCTGTTTCATTAGGAGACTCTTCACGTGTGCGCCTGACTTTATTTGTTGCCCATCGCAGCCCAGTATTTCTAAGCGGACGCGTTTGTTCCCAGGTGTAGGATTTATCATGTACCAAGTATGAAAATAAAATCTCCAACTCATATACATGGATAGTCCAAATTTCAAATGGTGGTCTGATAAAACCTAAACCAGAATTCATTGTTGACATAAAGAAACTGAAAGTAGTTTTTAATAAATTTAATGGAAAGGAAATTTCGAATTTCAAAAACTTAATGACTAAATTATTGAAGTTAAGTTCTGTTGTAAATTTAGAAGAATCAAACTTTTTTTTAATGTCTAACATACTTAAATTTTTATTATTTAAATAAAAAAATAAATGCTCAAAAACATTGGGATAGTAAAAGCAAGAAAATTGTCAAAACGGTTTTATAAATGAGTGTGTATCATTTAGTGTGCAATTTTGTGTAAGTATGCATTTCCACGTTTACATTAAAACGAAAGTGCAATAATAATAATAATAAGATTTTAAATATTTTCATATTTACAACAACTTTAATTTCAACAAGTAAGAAAGTCTAAGTTCGGGTGGAGCCGGACATTAAATACTCGGCGCAAGTATTAAATACATGTTTTTTCACCTTTCCGAAACCTACCGCTAGATGGTAAGACGTAAGACGGGTGTATCAAGTTTGAGTAAATTAACGTCCTTCAATTTCGAAATTTTGAAGTTTCAAGCATTTCTGAAATTTACCGTTATATGACAAGCGGCCGTTATTTTAGTCCGACTTCAATAATTTTCAACATTTTGCTTATATGTGGCAAGCACAATAAAAATACCGAGTTTGGTACAAATTGGTAGAACGGTTAACGATATACATATACGTGATCATAAGTGGGCGGTGCCACGCCCATACCAATTTTACCATAAACGTATTTCTTGGCAAAGAATTGTTGAAAACGTAAATTTTGAATAAATTAGCTTTAATATTTACTGATTTATAGAGGATTTCGTATTTCTCTAAATTACCCTGTGGACTGTGGGCGTGTCCCGATTTTAAAAATTTTCGGCCATTTGTTATGGAGTACCAAGGCCAACAACTGTGCCAAGTTTGGATGAAATCAGTGCAGCGGTTGCTAAGATATACACATGTAACCATAAGTGGGCGTGGCTACGCCCATTTTCCAAAATATTGTAATATTTTATTTTTCGCCTAAAAATTGTTGTAAATATCAATTTTGAGTGAATAATCTTCAGTAGTTACTAAAATATCGCAGTTTTCGTATTTCCGAAAANCTTATTTTTCGCCTAAAAATTGTTGTTAATTTCAATTTTGAGTGAATAATCTTCAGTAGTTAATAAAATATCGCAGTTCTCGTATTTCTGGAAATTACCGTTATATGGGATGTGGGCGTGGTTACAGTCCGATTTCGCCCATTTTCAATACCAACCTACCTTGGATTAACAGCAACCTACTTTCCAAATTTCGTTGAGATATCTCAATTTTTGCTCGAGTTATCGTGTACACGGACGGACGAACAGACGGACGGACAGACAGTCACCGCTTAATCGATTTCTCTATTCATTCTGAACATTTATGTATACATTTGTCCATATGTATCTCGATTTGTTTTGGCTGTTACAAACAACCGTTATGTGAACAAAGCACAAGTGCGCTCGGGTATAAAAATATTGGGCCGTATGCATAAAACCTAAATATAACCTAAAATGAATTTAAGTGAAAGGTATGAAATTTTAAGTAAAAGCAATTGCTTAGTTATTACCAGAGACCATGGCGTAGCCAGGTAGGGGCAGGGGGGGTGCTCGATCATTCGATTTCATTCTGGCTACGCCGATGCCAGAGACCGAAAATAACTGGTCCACATTTAACACATTGTAACTTTTCCTATCGTTAATAATTTTTATGCGAGGGTGCTTACGGTTAATGACTGTGAGAAATGGAATCGCTAACGAAAATAAAGGCTAACCTCAGTTTTTTTTTTGTTGAAAAGGTGAGTCAGTAAATTTAATTATGGTGCAGAGAAAATATATGATGAAACTGCAACGAAGTAAAACAAACTATAAAGAATAGTACGTAGAACTATTTTTATTCATTCAAATAATCACCGTCATAAACTTTTTTTTAAAAACTTTACACAATCCAACTTATTTATCGCTACTCGTATCCAAGTCAAAAAATTGTAAGTGCTCCTGGGCCACACTGGAGAAGTGAAACTTACGTTACATACCTAGTTTGTCTCATAACCAATACACATATATGTATATGTACATCTGCTTTTGCTTGAGGTTATATTTTTTGTCTTTTTTCTATCTATATCTCTACCTCTACCCTGTTCGTTCTAATTACATTTATGTTATTCTGTTTTCCGTTATCTTTATTTTTATTTTTATACTCTATCGATAACAAAATCGATAGTAACATCCATCAAAATATCGATAGAATAAAAATGTCAACTAGAAAATCGATACAAAATTCTATAACAAAATCGATAAAAATGTCGAAAAGAAAATCGATAAAAATATCGGCAACAAAATCGATAAAAATATTGATAACAAAAAAAACAAAAAATATCGATAACAAAACCGATAAAAATATAGATAACAATATCGATAAAAACTAGCGATAACAAAATCGATAAATGTCGATAACAAAATCGATAAATATCGGTAACAAATTCGATAAAAAATACCGTAACAAAATCTATACACAGCGAAATTGCCGCTGTCAAATTTAGAACACCCGCCGGCATATGAAATTGAACACAGCCAAAACGAAATTCGAAGTTTTCTCGGCGGCGTTTCGTGGCGATAGATTAATTTCTATCGCTCTGCTGGGCGATGGCGGCAGTACATGCCAAAGGTGGCCGTATGTTTTTTTGCCTTCAAAGATTTAGAAGAAAACAACATATAACACGAATTATTTTTGTTGGTTGAAAAATACAGAGATCGATTCGTTAAATCTGACTTAATATAAAATAATTTATAAAAATTCCCCCTTGTTAAAGTAGGCGAAAGAGCAGGGCGAACGATGAACGACGGCATCGCCAAATTCGGCGAACTTCGTTCGCCGGGTATTTTGTTTCAAGCATTAGGATTGAGGCGTCTTGCCTTGGAATTTGAATACAGTAAAACCCGCTTAAGGACAAAAATTCTTTTAAGCACCCAACCCGCATAAGTACCTCAAAAAGCTGACATTTTTCGCGAGGAACTTAAGCGGGTTTTACTGTACTTGATTTCACTTGATCTGAAGTGCAGGGCGCAAACCTTGGATGATGCAGTCAGTAGAACACCACACGCATTCATTGATCGATTCCCCTTTTTGCGTAACATCTTTCGGCACAAGAAACAACCCTTCCTCTTCATTGTGGGTAGTTCTGCAGAAACAGCTCTCAAACAAATTATATTTGGAATTGCAATAAAAAAATTGTAAATTTTAAATACACTTATAATGTTGCTACTGGAAAACGGGTTAATGCAATGAGAAAACTGTTGTCAAATAACCATATCGAAAATAAGTATGTCATATATTGATTTCACTTTGCTTATTACACTATGGTTTGTACAACTGTACAGTTAAAAAACCTCAATTGAAATGATTTCTAAGCGAATGTTGACTCAAATTCATATTTCTAAGAAATCCGTTAAGGCATTGGATGATAAATTATTTTTAATAAATTGATATAGGACATGCTGGAAATAATTAAAATCATCTTTTAAGCCACCAAAGCCATACAAATAAAATCGGTATTTGTACATACATACATGCGTATCTATATATGTACAAACGTAAACGAAAGTTGATATATGGTTAGCGCTAAAATCAATATGTATGTTACATTGACCGTTTGGGGCGCCCAGATTATAAATGTGACACCCCAGCTGACTCACTTTGCATGCGAAATATCATATGCCGCCAGTGTAGTAAATAAGTGGGTTGGGTTGAAAACGTTAATAAAAAGAATAATAATAATAAATATTAATGACAAACGCTTAAGGGTAGCGATGCAATCGAATGTGGTGGATTTTCGACTGAAGCAACTGCAATTAACATATTTGTTTCTATTTATAGAAGAACAACTATGAAAGCTTGAAGAAAGCTAAGAGAACTGGGTAAGTGAATTGCATTTGAAATATACAAACACATTTATGTATGTACGTAGATATTTAGGCGTAACAATTGAAATAATTTAAACTGATACAATAATATATAATTCAAAAGGCGTTGCTAAGTTTAATGTGGCACGTCAAAAGTGACAGTTAGTTTGACAAGCAGACTTAAAGTTATCGCCTTTCTGCGTATATTTCAACTTTCCCTTTTTTGCTGGAAGAACGTCACAACGCAAAATATTAAAAGTGTGAGAAAAGACCGAAGTTTCCGTATATAAAAAAAAAATAAAACAAAAAAAAAGCAGAAAATATGTATAACGGTGTAATTTTAAAACTTAATCCAAAGGAGCTGCCACAAAACATTACTTTGGTTTCTTCCTTGGGTCTAACAGTAATTCTTTCCTTGTTATAGTATGTACATTAGGGTGGTAAAAAAAAATGCAAAAATTAAAGTCGGCATGTTAATGCTCTTACCTCCTAGGACTGTTCTATACTGAACAAAATTATACCCCTGTTTTTTTTTTAAATCAAAAAAATATTTAGAGGTCGCTCAAAGTTTTCCATGTATTTTATATGGGGAAAAACCGTTTTTCGTGGAAGTGGTATGGAATTTTTGAAAATCAATATTTTTTGATCGGACAACTCTGTTTCTCTTCAAGAGACTTCAAGTAATAACACCCACTTGTATATTTCACCATTTTTTATTACTAGCGATTTTTATGGGTCCCCCACGTATTAGTTTTTCGGGGTTTTTTTGGGGACCCATAAAAAATAGTTAATATTAAATATGGTTTAATGAACCATTGGGTATTGTTACTGAACGTATCTTAAAGAGAAAAAAGTTTTCATCGAAAAATATTGATTTTCAAGAAGTTTATACCATTTCTATTTAAAATTGAGGACCTCTAAATATGTTTTGATAAAAATTGACACGGGTATACTTTTTTCGGTACAGAACAATCCTAGGGAGTGTCAGCATTAATTCATTATTATTCAACAAAAGAATGGCAATCTTTCATATTCAGGATATTTTAACCACAAACTGAATCCTAAGCTTACAGGAAGTTATATGGAACTTAAAATTCTTACAGTTTTCGGCACCTGACCTTCTACCAGATAGACATTAATCTCAATTAACCACGATATTGAAATGAATTTGGATCATTTTGTTCCTTATAGTATGTACCATAAAGAATATATGCCACTAACTTTGTATTTGTAATCAGCTACCCCAAGAACCATTTTATAGAGAGCTCCATAAAAATTTGATATTTTTTTTAAGTCATCCGCCATATTGACCCGCCATTTTGAATATTGAAAATCTGACATCCGATTCATGACAAGCTACCACATAAATCCCCAGAGACAGGTTAATAAAAATTGTATAGTTCATTTTTTTACAGTCATCCGCCATATAAGACTCGCCAATTTGGATATTTTATATCTGAAGCCAGATTCCTAATCAGCCACCCCATAAACCCTCTTGTATGAAGCCTCATTAAAATCGATCAATAGCTTCATATTTTCGGCACATTCTGATGAGCTGCTGGCCCATAGTGTGTAGGCGCAATAAGCCAGATGTTGAAGAATCTCAATTTGATGCGGAATTTGGCGCGATGCTCGTCCACTGGCGTGTACAAAGCATGGCAGCTGCAGTAGATGTCGCATGGTCCCGAATTCTTGGATGGCGGTGATGTCTGCCTTAGTCTTCGCGAGGACATAAATGAGCCGAACAGATTTACCTTTTCCATTAAGGATCTGGATATTTCAGGTACATACCCTCAAATCAAGGTCCTTTGAACATCCACATGATCGTTATAAAAAAGAAGGCAGTTGAGTAAAATTTTCAATATCGCCATGACTTTTTACACATCATAAATTAAGGCTGACAACTGTTTCTGCATACTCAACTCAAAACTCTAATTTGTATATTTTAGTTTATGGTGCCTTTAGCACTATTTAATTTGCATATTATTCTGGTAGGCAGAGTGCATGTAAATATTTAACATATTTTTCCTCGTTTATCAGCTGCCATCGACCATTCATATTTAATTGGCAGTGATAATGCTTCATTAAACCGAAAATAAATTAAATTGTGCCGGGAACTGTATGGATCGCTTGTTTAACATGTTTCTAAGCTGATAGGCGCTGCATAGCGTACGCCCCCCATTTTAATTACACGGTTACACTCATACTGACATACATCCATACGTACATACATGCTATGTATTCCTCTTTTCCCAAATGCTTAAAATGGTCAGTGTGTCAGTAGTCTCTTCTGCAAAAGACCTAAATTTTCCATTTATCTAACAAAGACCGACAATTGTGTTGGAAAAAGAGTTGTCCTCTTGTTCATATGTGTGTACACATATGAATGTACATATGTAAGCGCCGTAGTTTTATTTATTTTTGTCGGTCGGCTTACTTTCAAGTTAACTTTTTTGCATCTATGAACTAAATTTTTTACCACTGAAATGTCACATGTGTCAAAGTAAAAACATTTTTCGCGCTATTGCATGCAACAAGTGCGAATAAGGGGAAGCCTGCTACCATTTAACCAACTACAGTGGCACCAAAAATAAAATAATTATGTTGACCACATGTAATTGCATTCATGGGTCCTATAATTCTGCCTTTAGTAAATGCGTGCTGCACTTTTGAGAGTAGCTCCCATCTGAACTCTGCTTAACGGGTATATATGTACATATCGCCGCTACCATGACAAACTGTCGAATGTGCGAAAATGCTTCTTCAATTACGAATCGAAATTTACGATACCTTGCGTATGCATTTAGAGCGGTGATGGGCTCCGCCTTGCCCGCGGGCAAAGCTCTTTCGAGCTTTCTATACATTTTGTTTGTCGGGTCTAGTGTAAAAGCTCTCTCTGCCCATGGCAGATTTAGAGTGATGTGCAAATTGGCAAATCGTCAAATGTCGAGTCTTCTCAGAAGCAGAGGATACTGGCTTTAACAAAGTGTCGAATCCTACACTTTTTCCTAATGACAACATTTTTTACAACAGTTTCTTTCGATAGTTTGACATATTATGTATTAAATACCTTAATGCATCCTTCAAATAGTTTTTATCGGCATTCCGCAATATTCTTTCCTGCTTTCTGAACCATCTGTGCCTGGTAATTTAGGTTCTTTACCGGTACTACTACACTTTCCGCATTCTGAACCTATCCTTCGGTTTCCGCTCCTATAGCTCCGATACTGAGACTCTTACTGAAAAATGTATGTATGTGTTTGTAAAACATATTTTAAGTTTTGAAACTCGTTGTATGTCCTGCACATCAAATCGTAAGTATTTTTTGTGTCGCAGCCTATTTGAATATAAAAAGTTAACGTTGCTATTTTCTATTTCAACGCTGTTAAATTTTAATTGCATATTAAACTGAAAAGAAAAGCTTGTAATTGTGCCTTGCCACTTCTGAAACATTTCACTTGTATCATTTCTTTTTCTTGCTTTTATCAGTCAGCTAGTCATATCGCTAAATAATATTTGTCTTTCATTACGATAACAGCATACGCAAATATGACAACTTGTTGTCAGAACTCAAGTGTTTAGTTGAGTGTTTCGCAATTTTCTTCGTATTGTTGGCTTGTAAGCTTTCAGTTCTCTAATTTTACTCTTTGCTTCTATTTATGTGCTAAGTAATGAGTTGTGTACTCTAAATTACGCAAACTATTGTATATCCCACTGTAAAAACTATTCTTCTAAAAGAAATAATTGTAGTCCAGTATAGACGTTCCACTGAGGGTTGCCAACCATACTATAATATATAGTATTGTACTCTTTTTCCAGTCGGCATACAGCACATACTGTTGGAAAAAATATATTACGCAGAAATACTATATTTATTCAATCATAAATATAAATATACTAGCGGTACCCCGGTGTGCTTCTCTACACCAAATATTGAAAAATATTGAAAAATTAATGAAAAATCCTGCACGCCGTACTTCCTTTTGTTGGAAGTGCTCCTCAACATTTTGCGATCTTCTTTGCGTTAACATGATGTTCGCATGACGCGCACGACTGGATCGTGGCATTTTATTCAATAGCGAACGAAAAACTCAATGCATAGGAACGANAGCCACAATTTTCCACAATGGTTTTGTTCACTATAAATCAATGAGGAAAAATACCTGCATGGAAAATTTCCAATGTACTCAAACTTTTCGCACGAAACGCTGCAACAAATTTGTGCAAAAATATTGAAATCGACGAAAAAAAATAAAATGAAATATGAATTAAGAACTATATTAAACACACGTGTTGATTCTTCAAAGTCCAAAATAGAAAGACCGAATATCAATGTATACCACCTTTTCGATAATACGATGAAATGACAGATATGTTGTGTTGTGGTGACTTTCATTCCATTGGCTCTACAAAATCCCTATTGAAAAACTTGCAGCCATGTTTATACTTGACTTAATTTATCCGAAGAAAAAATAAGCACAGCACATTATAGCAACAATTTTTCACTATGTTTTCGAATTTTCATGTATGTGCTGTTGTACCATATACGTGGTTCATGTGACAGACATAAACTGTCATATATCATGAACCGCTGGACCGACTTCGGGCCCACTTCACATAACCCATCTGCATGATAGTCCGAATATACCGTTTAAATTTGGTAGAATTCGTGCACTTATTTTTTTATTTAAGATGGGAGGTGCCACGCCCCCCTTTCCCAATACCGCACATTTTTCTCCATGAGTATGGAATTATTTCATATGTCTCTATACCAATTTCCAGTAATCTACTACAAATATTTCAAGAGATATACCAGATGAAAATTTTTGTTAGTATGGGTGGTGCCAC
>NW_016159481.1:68633-84756 GCF_001687245.7 Rhagoletis zephyria
GTTTTATACTGCTTATCTCTAGAGGTGTTCATGGTAGAGTACTGGGACTTGGTACTGGGGTATGTAAAATCAATTCCTAAATTCATGGAAGAAGATTAGGGTTATAAGAAAAAGGGGCGTGGCACTTCCAGTACAAATTTACTTTTTCTTGCCACATATCCCTGGAAGTGCTTGTGGAAGACAGAATAAATTTCATTAAACGGAAAAGGGGGGCCCGGGTTCGGCCTTATAATCTAAAGCTCTCTTGAGGCATTTGCTACAGTAATGAGAAGTGGTATTTTATCAAGGCCAGGTTACTAAATTTGAGTTGGAAATAATAGAACTTGCCGTGGCACCTCCAAGAAGGTTACACGTTAACGTGTCGTATACCTGGAAACATTTTAAGGTAAACTTAGAGGGATTGATATATTTCGTATGCCTAGCGCGCAGACGAGATTTTATAATTTCATAGCTTTAAACGGCCTAAATACCTTAACTCGCTTAAAAAATAACGAGCTATAACGAAATGGGCACAGAGATAAAATCTAACATCATTAAATTATTTTTCCTATTTGTATAAAAGCGCTGGGTGAAACCCGCAGGTGTAAGCTAGACTTCTTATATATAAAAATAAGTGCACGTTTTTGGTGTGACCTCATAACTTGAGAACGGCTTCACCGAATTCAACCAAATTTCTGTGGCATATTCGATCTATCATGCAGATGGTTTATGCGAAGTTTGCTCGAATTCGGAAAAGGGGGCGTGGCACCACCCATACTAACTAAAATATAAAAATAAGTGAACGTTTTTGGTGTGATCATATAACTTGAGAACGGCTTCACCGAATTCAACCAAATTTATGCGGCATATTCGGGCTATCATGCAGATGGTTTACGTGAAGTTTGCTTGAATTCGGAAAAGGGGGCGTGGCGCCTCTATTTTATATATAAAAATTAGTGAGTTAGCTTATAACTTGAGAACGGCTTCACCGAATTCAACGAAATTTATATTGCTTATTCGGGCCATCATGCAGATATTTTATGTGGAGTTTGCCCAAATTTGGAAAAGGGGCGTGGCATATGTATCTTCTTATGTATAAAAATAAGTACACGTTTTTGGTGTGAGCTTATAACTTGAGAACGGCTTCACCGAATTCAACCAAATATTTCCGGCATATTCAGGCTATCATGCAGATGGTTTATGTGAAGTTTGCCCGAATTCGTAAAAGGGGGTGTGGCACCTCCCATACTAACTAAAATTTGTACGTTGTATATCTCTTGAAATATTTGTGGTAGAGTACTGGAAGTTGGAATAGAAGCATATCAAATAATTCCATACTCATGGAGAAAAATGGGCGGTATTGGAAAAGTGGGCGTGGCACCTCCCATCTTATATATAAAAAATAAGTACAAGATTTCAACCAAATTTATACGGCATAGTCGGGCTATTATGCAGATGGTTTGTGTTAAGTGGGTAAAAAAATATATTAAAAGCGAAATAAACTTCTAAAAGTGTGAAGAAATTAGAGAATTTTTGCGTTGGCCGTGTTTATAACGAAATAGGTTTATACATATTTATGTATATAGTTGCAAAAGCAGAAAAGAAAGGTCGCTTACGCACAAGAACAAATCGAATAGAAAGCGAAATTTTCACAGCTACTGAATGAATTTTGTTGTTTTAGTTGCACTTGTTTGTGTTGTTAATTGGTTGTGGGTGGTGGCAGTGGTGTCGGGTGTTGGGCGTGCCTAAAAAGGCAGCCAAGTGGAAGCGCGGAATTGTTAATACAGACATATCTATGTACATATGTACAATTGCACATCAGCATATACGCACATAGATATGTACGATGTACTATATACTATGCACATAAGTATGTACATACATTTGTATATTGTACAGAACGCTTATCGCGCTTGAATTGAGCGGTCGCTTTTTGTTAGCGCTGTCTCTGTGTTTATGTAAACGTTTTTGTTTGTAATATTTTTTTTTTAGTTTAGTTGGTAAGCGTAGGCGCACGTGAACGCGGTTAAAGTGGACCGGCAAGTGTGGTACTTGAATTGTGGATAGCATTTAACTTTTGGTCTCTATAAACTGGCAAAAAATTGTAAGTTGAAAAATGCTTGAAAAAAAAATTAGACTGTGGGTTGAATAAACAAGAACAATAAATGGGACCTTAGCTCTTAGATATTTAATTTGCCTCACAAAAAAACGTAAGCCGGTAAACACGTATGTAGTTCTGCGATAAGTGGCATACGAAATGTTAGAAGTTAAAAAATTTACATGGCCTGAAAAAGCTAACAATTATTAGAAAGGAAGTACATTCATATTTACATATGTATGCACGTTTAAAAATGCTATTAATGCCTTTCAGGCTTCCAACATGCTTATATAGTAGGACTTTACCGCAGCAGCTCTTTGTATAGTATATGAGCAAATCTCACGAGTTGTTTTTTAATGTCACGTATATTTCAATCGATGGAGTTCCAGCAACAATTACAATAAAAAATAAATCAAGTATTTGAACCATTTTAGTCTTAAAACGTTTATGTGGGCGAAAAAGTACCGAAATTACTAATTTTTTCATTGCCACTCGAAAAAAATCATAATTTTTTTGTTAATAACTTTGGGAAGTTTTCGTATAGAATGTTCTTATATGAGAGCAATGGACGTTGGCATCAAATACAACATACCTGTGAAGTTTCAAGAGTGTGCCACCAAATTAAAAAAAAAAAATGGTAGCATGCAGAATATTTGTCGCAGCTATTTTGCGTTTTTAGATTTTAGGATTTTTTTATTTTCTAATAATTTAAGATACTACAAATTTAAAAATTAAATATTGAAAATTTTCTTTTTGCTAAAACGAATAAAAAAACATTGAGTAAAAGATGACTATGATTTGAGAAACTAAAACTAAATCCTTTCTAAAATTGTAATATACATAATATTTATGTGCATACGAAATACAATGCAAAAATCTCTTACGCCAATGTTTAATTACTTTTAAATAATATTACATACTTTTAAATTAAGGCGTGTGAGTAAACGTGTTAGATAATTGCGCATGTTGCTACATGGCGTATACGTTACATACGCAACTACGGGTATATGAGCACGTTTGGTTATTTGTACTGTTTTTAGAAGGAATCTTGTTCTTATAGAAGACTTGAAAAATAATGCATTATCTAAGATAAGTGTGCCACCATTTTTGACCTAAAACACGCTTATGTCGAAAAATTAAACAACATTTGCTCATATATGTATATGTACATCCACTTTTCCAGCTGAAAATTAGATCGCTGTTGAATTCGAAAACCTTACTGCGGGGGCTGTCGATTACAAAAATTTTTAGCAAACCTTTATTCGGGGGCTCAGACAGCATCGGAGAGGTAATTCTTGCACTAAATGTATAGTTCATTGTGAAGCTATTGAACAGAAAAACAGCTGCGTACCTACTCATACTAACGTTCCACACACAGCTTAATTTCAACCCAGACAGTTTCTCCAGAGTTCCAGCAAAAAACGATTCGACAGGTTTAATTTCAATAATAGTTCAGAGATAATCCCACATATTCTTTCTCCAAACAGCTGCGTTAATAGGGGTCGGATGTCGTACCGAATGAGTTCCAATCGGCCAGTGCCCTATCAGGACTCTTATCAGGACCGACGGTTGTCCGCCGCTTCGAGCACCTCCATTGTCCAAGCTTCTGCGCCATATATCGGACATAATGAATGACATATGGGGCAAATATTTTTGTACAACGTGATAGGAATTTATTTCTAAATTGCGTACTCAATCCAATCGGATTCCGACTCAGACAGTATATTGGTGTTAATGCTACTTCTCGAGTACACAAAACTTTATACATTTTCAAATTAGTTATATCAACTTGGAACATCGCGGCGTATAGTCAGCTCCTTTTCGTGCTTTCGAAAGTGGCTTTAAAATCTACAAAGATATGGTGTGTGCCCTTCCTTATCTTGCGAATCTTTTCCATAAATTGTTGTAGTGCGAATTCCTGCTGTATGGCGAATTTGTCAGGTCTAAAGCCACACTGATAAGGCCCAATCAACAAGACCTTGTAAGCTGTGCTTAAGAGGCTTATCCTGCTGTAGTTGGATGATTTCGGAGGTCATATTCTATTTCCAATCGGCATGCGTTCCTCCGACCACATTCTGCATAGGAGTTGATGCATGAACGTTATCAACACCTCACCGCCTTATTTGAATAGCTTAGCTGACAGGCCGTCAGTCGCAAGATTACTATTCGTACTTCGAGATAGCCGGTGACTTGCACGTCGGAGCCGTCGTCGTCGACTGGGGTCTCAGGCTGAGCTTCTCTACTGGTTTAAGGGCAATTTAGCAGGGGTAGAGTCCATTGCTCCGTAATTTTATTGCACTCGGAATATCGGTCACTACGCCGCCGTGTTTGTTCTTACGGTAATTTTCCCTGTTTTTGAAATCTTCCGTAAGTCGCCTAACTTTCTAGTAAACATTTGAATTTCAAGCTCTCCGCACACACGTCTTCCGGACTCTCTCTTTCTGTTACGAAAAATACGTATCGCTTTCCTCTTATGCTCTCTGTATCGATTGCAGGTATCAGAGGCGAGAAGCGACTCCGTTGTTATTACGGTTTATCGATGCCGAAACTTCCAAAGCCAGTGCCGGCAACCAGAAGAGATCGGAATCAAAGTTTTGTCTTGGGCCTGGGACTACCATATTCAGGGTCCAGGCGAAGTGGATAAACCTCAGTCCGTTATTGAATATTTCGTCGTGGACGCAGTACCTTCCGACGGGGGACCAAAAGATCCCCTTCTTGCACACAACTAATTTGATATCGTGACGGGTGCAGAGCTCGTAGTTACGCTTCAAGTCCACTTAAAAGAGATCCTTCGACCGCCTGGACTAGGTGCAAATGAGCAATATGCTGATTAATCTTGCGGTGAACAACAGTACTTGGTGATGAAATCTCCCCCACCATAATTATCTATAGGTTTAAACAGGAAAAATTTCAAATTCCACAATTATTTTAGTATAAAAGCTAAACAAATTATTTAACACACAAAGGGGCATAAACTCTCTGTCCACTATCTTCGCCTTTCCGATTTCGAAATTTAATAATTTAGAAAAGTAGTTTTTTTCCTAATGCACACATGTATGTACATCAAAAAAATTAATTTTTATTGCCATTTCGCTGCTGTTGTAATCTATCGCCAGACAAAGTTTTAGATCTTTTGTAATAAATTGATAATATTTCATATTTCGTTGCCAAAAGTCTCAAATCGACAGTAATTTTAAGTGTGAAAGAAATGGAATGCATATCCATCAATTGAAAAAATTAAATTTCATGAAAAACAATTTATTTGCTGTGTGTTGCAATTTAAAAATACATGCGCACAGTATTTTCCATGTTTTAAGTGCATTTTTGTGAATATAAAAAGAGAGATAACAAAAATAATAAAATTCAATTGAAAGGCTAAAAGTGAACAATTGACATTAGCACAGCTGCATTAACAGACAATATTTGCTTAGCAG
This sequence comes from Rhagoletis zephyria, assembly GCF_001687245.7. NCBI lineage: Eukaryota > Metazoa > Arthropoda > Insecta > Diptera > Tephritidae > Rhagoletis > Rhagoletis zephyria. The sequence continues at coordinate 74,145 of NW_016159481.1, forward strand.
CTGACTGCAGAAAACGAGTGCTATACTCGTACATATGTATATTTATCCACACAGTTGAAAGCATCTACACAGCGTTGACCTTGAAGGTAAGTGCAAGCGGCTTTTTAGTACGTGCCTACATATGCATGTATAGGTACAGTATATGTATATATATGTTTCTAAATTTAACACAAAAACTCCTGCTAGTAAATACATATCTACAATAAAAATCGTTAAATCCACCTTCTCAAACTTTCGCCCAATTTTTGTGCGCATTGACAAGCGCTGTTACTTTTGACTCCAGTCTCATTTCCGCTTTAAAATTGTCGTTGAAATTATCGATCGTCAGAAACGTGTATGTATGTATTTATGTATGACGTTAAAAAGTCCTTCGCCTCAATGCTTACTAGTACAAGAACAAGAGTGGGTATTAGAGTGGTCCAATTTTTGTATGGAAAAAAATTTCATCCTAGAAAAACGGAGGGTTAGTTTCTTTTCTTTTATATTTGAAATATCTATACCAACTTTTAATTTTCTTCTGTAAACAATACAGGGTCCTCAATGATCTTGAAATGCGCTACTGTATCGCTGTGAAACTGGCAAAAATATTGGTGATTTTTATAAAAAGCTGCTGATGCTATGACAACTGAAGCTTGTGATATTTTTTTAGATTATTTAAATTTGAAATTTTCTTTGCTTGCCTAACGAATTGTTGGATTAATATATGTACACAATACTTCTAGAGTAGAATTTATACTTAGGGCCAGTTTTTAAGTGTACGGCCTTGGTTTAAAGTTTAAACTTTAAGCTCAGTTTAAACGCCTGATCTGGCTAGTTTAAACTAAGATTAACCAATTAGATGCCAGCCAGCTGTTCAATTTAAACTCAATCTAAGTTTAAACTAATTTTAAGTTTAATCTAAGTTTAAACTTGTACTGAAAAACTGGCGCTTAGAAACGTAAAGTTTGGTACCAGAACCTCTTTCGGCAAGAGGAAAAATTTTGGAAGGTGTCCCAAACCCTATCTCGGAGAATTTTTTTTGGACCACTCTAATGGATATGTGCACATTTGCAACTTGCATAGCATGTATGTATGTAAATATGTATGTATGTACGCCGACTAGCGGTAGCGAAAGCACTTCCGCCGGCAAGGCCACAATGCAGATGTATTGCACCGCAGCAACAGCAGCTGACCCGGCTAGGGCCAGGATATCCGAGTTTGTTGGCAGTTCGCATGTTTGTAGCTGACCACAACAACAACTACTGCAGAAGTATCAAAATAACAAAGATATAACAACAAAAATTCGCGAAATTTGCCGCATTGCAGCTGTGGTTCATTGTGAAACATGTTGCTTGCGTAATGTTGCAGCAACACGTTTCAATATGCATACGTACATACATACTTCCTCTTTCAATTGCTTGCAACAGGCAAACCATTTTTTGGAAGAATGTATCTATGTATGTAAACAAGTGTTCGCCTCATTCGAGATTGCTTTACTGGGAGTTGCGTCCACTCGCTTCTGGTGGCATTTTAATGCTAAGGTATTTGTTTTCCATGCAACCTGAAATGATCTATCGGCCGCCCTTTTAAAATCGTTTATTCCTGAATGTAGTTCGGTGCAAGTTTTCACCATATGTGTGCGTGCGCAACTTGTACATACCGGCTGCGTTTGCTACGGTTGGTGGGTGTTAATGGCACTGTAAATCACTCTGTTTACCTCTGTTACATCAAAGCGGTGAATGGCTCTGCCTCTGCTAAGGCTGCCGTTGCTGTTAATGTCAAGTCTACAGTTGCAGCGCATGTACTTTCAGTTCGCTGCGCTTTCAATTGCTTTTCCACTCTTGCTCCGGCATCTACATTTATTTCGCTTTAGTTTGCTGCTGCAATTTCGATTTGTTTTTGTGTTTCAAATTCATGCAGCGTTGTGTTGCCGCAAGAAAACAAATCCTGGAAAAATAGCCTGTGAACGATTGCACTGACTGACTGACACTTGCTGGCGACTATTGTACCATTAAAAATACTCACTCACATATTTCTCGTTTAACACTCATGTTGGACCAACTGCTGTGCTTTGTTTCCAAAGTCGCGGCAGCTGCTGTTGAAGTTGCATTTCTTTTCATTTCATATGATTGCTAAACATACTTTTTTTCTGAACAATGCAGCTGTCTACTCACACTTTTCGCGCAATTCATTTAGTTTCAATTCATTGCTTTTATTTTGGACTTTCAACTGCTGCTTAAGTTGTGCTGTTAACTTAATTTATTATTGTGCCCCATTTACAAGACATACATATGTATGTGCTACTACATTTTGTATTATTATAGTGGTTATGGATTTGTATTTACTGTGTGGCGAATGCGAGGTGCGATTTTTCACGCCCCCTGTGGAATTGTATCTCCAGCGTTGCAACTTGTGGTTGGGGCATTTAACCTCGTTTCGCGGAATTGAGTTGAAAAAGCATAAAACTAATGGATGAACAAATGCACTTTCACACTTTTTAAGCTTTTACTTGCCACAACCGTTGAATAATATTTATTACTCACTCAATGCTGTGGCGGAGACTTTTAGAAATGACCATTACTTAAAGAATTGGGCTGGAATGAAGAGATTGGTTTTTAAAGTACAGACGAGCAATTAGCTATTGAGCCTTTTCAATGCAATCCATTAAAGTCCAAATATACATATGATAAATTTTAACAGGCCGAAGTCTGTATATTATAGATATTAAAGAAGAATTAATATAGGCGGTCCTTATTAGAGCAACAGAAGCCAAATCAACAATTTTTAAAGCTTTTGTCTTTCTGTAAGTTTGTACGCGCATCACTCGAAAACTAATGCATGAATAGAATGCAATTTTCACTGATATATTGCTAGAGGTCTAACTTAAAACATAAAAAGAAAAAAAATTAGAGAGTTGCGACCCGTTTGAAAATTGCAGTTTAAGTAAATTGATAAAAAAAGGTAAATACATATTGCAAAAGGGCTGTCAAAAGAAGGAGGTTTAAAATGGCTTACAGCCGAAAAATTTTGTTTTGAGGGTTGCCACCTGTTTGAGAGTTTCAATTTATTTCCTTTTTGGTTATTGTTGTTTCCGATACTATATTATTTACTTTTTCGAAGCTTTTTCAGTTAGGATAAAAAATTGTTCACAGAAAAACTGCAAAAGCTGCTTCGCAAAGTGAATCATAAAATTTGTGTTGTTTATGGCTCCTTTCAATATTCGGCCCTTTCATCTGTATTTCGGACCATTTTTTAATTTTCAAATTCCATTCTTGATACATATGTATGTAAGTGCCGGTCTTTGAACCATTGCAAAGGGGATGCATTGCAACAGCTTTTTTCCCAATTGCATATTGTATACAATTATGCCATTATGAGTACTATTTACATTAGATTGCAAATCAAATGTTGAAGTAATGAAGCCGAACGAGGAAACCACTTGAAATTCTTAATCAGCAAGTTCAAGAGCCTTCAATTGAACAAGAGTGGTTTCAAATGTTAAAATCGCGCAAAAGGCAGAAATATTAGAAAAAATAACTTCAAAGAATGTAAAATGCTGAGTTACTTCGTATGATTTGTTCGTGATTTGTGCGATTGTAGCGACTGATGATTAAATTCAAATGGTCTTTTTTTGCTCAAATATCTAAACTGCATTTAAATGCGTCTTGTCGGCTATTTAAATAACTACTCATAATTATAGTTAAATACATTCAATTTTTTGATCTGAAATTGCACCAGTCTTCACCAGCTACAATTAATTATTAATTTTCTCAGGTTGCGTGAAAATTTTCTTTTACGCTAGTTGGGACAATAAACTAACTGAAAAAGCTAAGCTGTTTCTCTCCAGTGTTTTTTTTTTGTTTGTTTGTTAAATATGAAGTGCTGCCAGCAAGCGAGCGATATGTTTGACATCAATTCATATCAAACCTAATAAAAAACTTAGACTGTGTCCATTTGAGCCAAATCGAGGCCAGTGCAGAATCTTGTTACGTTTAATTTCGAATGGATGTGTGCATACGTAGGAGTTGGTTTGCTCTCCAAGCTGTTGCAGTAGACTACGAGCAACATCTGAAAACAACAACACGCAGACGGAAAATGTTGTGCAATCTATCGTAATTTGGCGCCAAGAAGGCTGCCACGATTTTTCCACTTATATATGTATGTATGTGTGGTCGTTGGAGCATCTAACGGCAGCAACTTACTCATACATGCATTCACAAATGGATTCACATATAAATTTAAGTGTTTACTCATTTGTGTTTGGCGCTCAGTGAGTTTTCAAAATGTGATTGACCCTTTAGATAGGTCAATGTGACTACTTTTGAATCCGAACTTGTTGGGTGTGTGTGTGCAATTGGCTAATATGCCACATTCATACTATGGCTGTAAAACTCTCCGTTTGCCACCTATCCCAACTATCCCATTTGTAGCCTGCTGGCGAATAAGAAAGGAAAATGCCCAAAAACATATTTATGCAAATACATATGTAGACTCGTACACACCATGGCAGCTGCAAACGGGTTGTCGGCTGGCAGTATTATTTTATTGGCGTCTTTAATTGTATTTGCTTTAGTTATTGCGGTTTTTGCAATTTCCTCATTGTATTTTTCAATTGTTTACATTTGGAACAGTGGAAAATTGTGTGCCGGATTTTTACTATACGAGTAGTAGGATAAGATACTTTTATTGTTTCTGTGCTACAAAAAAAAAATATAAATTCTGAAAATTGAGGGTGGAAAGTGCAAATTTGTGGATATAAAATCTTTTATTCTATAGTTTATATATCGGCATATGTACACCAGGGATGCCAACTTTGCCAAAGCGAATTCTCTCAAAATTACTTAAAAAGTGCCCCCATTTTCAATAATGATTTTAATTTATTTTTATTATATTTTTTTTAGTAAAAAGCAGTGAATGAACAGTGGCGGTAAAATAAACTGGAACCCGATATTCTAACAAGTTTGGCAATTTTTCCTTTGATTATTAAATTCTATCATTTTTTTATGTAACTCCGAATTTCAATCTTTTTAATACAAATTTTTAGAACAAACTTTTTCGATACTTTTTTCTTTCTAAAAAAAAATATACGGAGTATGTATTTACAAATACAACCCTTACTCTTTTGAATGCCGTTGAGTTTGCTTTAATATCTTTTTTTTGCCGGGTTAACGCATTTTGAAATTTTCATGTTTTCTATGGTTTGTTTCTTAGTTTGTTTCTTATATTGCATACTGAGAAATTCATAAACATGAAATGCAATTCTTTATAGCTCCCACTTTTAGTCATACCGTTTAAGGCATGCAGCTACATACACATAAAACATAATGACACCCTCATTATGATACAGTGATTTTCGATGTATAGCTTTAGAACAAATGAGATTTCACTGAAAACTTTACCGGTTTTTGTACTGTAGCTATAATTTTCGTAAATAATTTTCAAGTGCAAGATTGAATATATAAAATTTGAAACGTTTCGAAACCACGTGATTTCTAGATAGGTTAAAGTTGGACTTTCAAAAGTGCAAAGTGAAAGTCTAGAGTTTCTTGTAGGATATTAAAGAAAGATACATGAATGGGCTGCGGAGAACCAAAATAGAGACCTCGTAGCAGTAAATAGCAAGAAAAATACGAAAATTTCAAAATTAGACCCTACGCACAGTGCTTTCCTTTCATATAAAACGTGAACAAAATAGAATTATGGACTTGTTTAAATGAGAATACGTTACTAAGTGAACTTGAGGACATCGAGTTCAAAAATTTCAATTTGCTTTTGGATAATTTTAATACTTTCACTGTTAACTGTTTGCTGTGTGTGCAACTTTTTCCGCGTATTTTTTCCATATAAAGTACTCTATGTTACTTTTTTAGTATATTTTAGTAACTTCAAACTTACATTTTGTTATAGTAAATTTAAAGGGGCTAAGAAACTACGTACTTAGAATTTTTCTAAAAAATTTTGGTTAGTAAATTGCAAATTGGTATGCAAGTTTGTAGAATTTTTCTGAGTTTTGCCAAAGTTTAAAAAAATTCTCTGTATTTAAACTTTTGTCATTGACTGTATATAGAAATAAAGGAAGGTTAAAAGGGACATTTCATTTACTAATGTATTTTTGACATATTTTTCCGTGAAGAGCCTACGCATGCCTATGCTCTGATTAAAGTTCTTGACTGTGACTCCCTGGCGGCGTATAATTTATTTTCTAATTCGGTTTAATTCTTTACAAAAATACCTTCGCGTAGTAGGGGCTTAAATTTAGAATGGGAATGGGATTGGCATTGATAAAAGATTATGGTTAAGGTTAAAGTTGAGGCTAATGCTGGAGTTAAGGTTGAAGGTAAGGTTAAGGCTAAAAATTAATCTTTATGGATTTTTTTTATAGAACTTTACTCACTCTTTTTTAAAAACTTAAATCTTACTTTTTGACTTATAAGTGACTTCAAATTTTAGGTTACAATTCTTATACATCATTTTCCCTCGAAATATATACCCTTCTTCTCTTTAGAGCCAGTTTTTCATTGACAGTTTAAACTTAGCCTACGTAAACTGAGTTTAAATTGAACAGCTGGCTCACATTTGATTGGTTAACCGTAAACTGGCCCTTACTTGGAGCTGTAACCACCTAAGGCCGAGGCCACGCATTGAGCAGCACCAAAATGTCGCTCATTGTTTGGCCACTTAAATAGTAGTATATTATATGTTTTAATTTTAAGCCGCTCATTGCGTGACCTCAGCCTAAGCGATTTTGACCGAGTTCAAAAAAGCACGCTAGTCAAAGCCAAGTCATTATGCACTTGGTCTTTCCATCGTAGTGGGGGCCTCCTTCTTCCTCTGCTACCACCAGCGGGTTCCGAGTTTAATACTTTCAAAGCTGGAACGTCGGTGTCCATTCGAATGACATTGCAAAGCCAGCGGAGCCTCACTTTGTAAGTATATGTCGTTGAAAAGCTCGTACAGTTCATCGTTCCATCGTCTACTGTATGCGCTATCGTCAACGCGCAGGGGCCGTAAAATTTACTTTTAATTAAAAAAAAAAAAATCACCACAGGGTACAGTTTCAGCCCCCTCTGTGGAACTGGCTTCGTTTCTATTGGCCCTTCAGTAAGTAAAAAAGTAACCAAAATAACGATTAGGCATGTCTGGAGCCTTTTTGAGCATATGAGTATCAGAAATAATATCTGAAAGATGTTCATATGTTAACTACTTTTTTTTAAAATAAATTTAAGGACTAGTTAGGTTAGGTTGAAGTGGCTGCTAGGCCCAGAGGGCGCCAGCACTCTTAGGCCCGAGAACTAGACCTTAAAATGAAGGTTTTCACTGCAGAACATAAATATAAATTTTCTTATTAAACATTTATTTGATTTAAAGATTGTCTTAGCTCTAAGTTCCAGTTAGGATCTAGTTCCACATGAGAACAAAATATAATGTCAGGAACGTTTCCACAAAAGAACCAAACGGGGCCAAAAGTATTGAGAGTAGTTTGAACAGGAGCAAAATGAGAACAAAAGGTTCGGCAACGTTTCCATAAAGAACAAAATGAGAACAAAAGGTTCGGAAACGTTTCCATAAAGAACAAAATGAGAACGAAGTATCGAGAACGTTTTAAAGGAGGATCAAATAAGAACAAAAGCCTGGGGAACGTTCTGCTAGAAAACAAAACGAGAACAAGAGTTTTGAAGGAGGGAGGCGCCTGCGAGTTAGGATGAAAAATCGTTTCAGAGAGAACCACGATTGGTAATTCGACTTCCATCATTTATTATTAGGGGGACTGTCCATTTATGGAAAACGTTTTCACTTTATGTAGAAGAAAAGTTGATGTCTTAAGTCTTTCGTTGACTTAATTTGCATAATTGTCTTTCATTTTATATATTTGATTAATTTTAATATTCAAACATTTCAAACTAATGAACGGCTATGTGAACAATTTTGTTCTCGCTTCCATTTTTCGCGAATAATCCTGTGAAGATTTGTTCCCGTTTCGTTCTCTGACTTTACTGACGTTCCTGAGAGTTTAGTTCCCAAATTGTTATTCGAGAGAAAGTTCCTTAGACTTTTATTCCCGTTTAGTTCTTTTCGAAAACGTTCCGGAGACTCATGTTCTCATTTTGGTCGCTTTGGGAAGAATCCTCATTATTTTGTTCTTATATAGTTCCCACTGAGAACGTTCTCGACAGTTTTGTTCTCATTTGAGTTTTGGGTTTGAACAAAACTACAAGAACGAGATTTAGTTTCGATCTTACCTTTTGCTCTCGGTCTTGATTATAGGACAAAAGGCTTAAAAGGAAAACGTTCGCATATTGTTGTTATAAAATTTTTAATGTAGATTTTTTTATTAAGAAAAAGTATATCTTTAAGGGGAGGCGGTTTTGTTTTTAGTATATCTTACACCCCGGTTTTTTTTTCATTATTCATTATTCAACCACCAATAAATCGCATTGCTTAAGGCATGTTTGTAGATGCGTATGCATCGATGTATACAATCCATTATGAAAACAACTCCGGCCGATCAGTTTGATGAATACTGCTTCATCTCTTTATGTGCATATCTTCTTGTTAAACAATATTAAAAATCGTATTGCATTTCACACTGCAATGCTTCCATTAACTACCAGTGACCCTATCTGATTTTGCAAGCAGAATTTACCATGGCCTGAGGACTGGCATAGCATTTTACCCTATAGGTACCTAATACAAATAGGATTTTATTTTATGTATTAAAGATATCAATGACTGATAACAAAAGGCGGTTGCAATTCAATTGCAGGAATTCGCAATTAACGATAGTTGATAGAATATAACAGCTGGTGGTACGTATGGATGTATTTACCTACAAAGACAGTTTTAATTACTTTCATAAAATATCAAATATCGCAATCAGCTATTACAAGAATGATGTATGTACATTAGGCTGCATCGCTCCCCATAAAAAAAATCGGTACTGTTTTTCACCAAAGACTTTCACCAAACTATCTCGCAAAAATATTAGATTTACGTGAGCTGGACCTATTTGANTTTTTATTAATTAAAACATTTTTTTTTTTAATATTTTTTGAAAAAAATTACCTCAGATGACTAAATAGTTTAAGCTTAAAAAATGTGCATAAAAATATTTTTAAAAATTTTCTATGGAATCATAATTATGAGATTTTTGATGCTGTGTTTGAACTCAGCCAAAACCTTACCAATTTAGACTTATGAGGTATCATTGGCAAGGTATTTTCTCACCCTACTAATTTCTTTACGAATAAGCTCATTAGATACCTACATATATGTATATATTTACAATATCGTAACTTTGCTGCAAGAGTGTCATAATCCAAAAAACCCAAATACTCAAAAATTTGGCAAATATGAAGGCAAATTTTCTTATAATTCGCATTTGTTAATCGATACAACTATGCAATTTTTACACAGCATAGAAGAAGATGCGGCTTTCATTTCTACATACTAACGCAAAATTTCTTTTTTGGATTACGACACTCTTGCAGCAAAAGTACGATATGTAATTTTCATAGGTAACAATGTCTAGTATCCAGCTACTATGTATCTACTACCCTTTTCCATAGCCTCCCCATATTCGATTGGTTTGCAAAGGATTTTGCTTTGGAAATCAGCTTTGTATGCATTCCTAGTAATTTATGGTCTACCTTTCGCAGAGTATTTACATAGCTTCCCACTGGAACTTTTGCCGAAGTTGAGCCCTGCTTATATACCCGATAGGGAAAACGACGTTAATGCATAAAATGTTTTCAGTGATTTTCTGACTTTCATTCCTCTGAAAAAAACTACATATTAATATTAACTGTGTGTTTTTCTGAACGTCTCACAAAATAACTGCTATAGATTATGGGATTCTGTCGTTGGAATTTGTAATTAAAAATGTAGTAATAAGTATTTTTACGATATTCTCACTTGCAGTGTTTATTTATTTCAAAAGGGAAACAAATTAAAATTCGCTGCTCTGGTTAAGGTTTTTTTTGCAGCTCGGTTGCAATATTTTATTATTACTCGTTAATTATAACCATAATCTCTGCAGGGTAGTTCATTGTACCAACCCTCGTATGAATGCATCAACCCAGCCAGCATTTGTATAAACGGAAACGTTTAAAAATCGTCCAGTTATTTGGAAGCAAAGTTGTAAACATTCTCAGCTAGAAACAAATCCGAACAGGAATTCGAAAGGGAAAGGTAAAAAGTGGATTTTTGTTCGTTTACCGATTCCATTTTCGCATACTTTGACGATCCGTTTTTTCTTTAAAGTGTGCGGCAGCAACGTATGTAGATATGTATAGAAAAGAAGCGAAAATAGGTTGTTCTGAAAATTTTCTGATGGAATTTTTCATGCAATACGCTTTTCTTCCACACTTCACAGATGCTTTTTCAAAGTTCGGAAAAATGCGGCCAAAAATACCAAAATACAAACCACAATATCTGAGTAAAGGGTTTAATTGTCTAGCAAAGGAATATTTAAAATTTTACGGAAAAATAATGAAAACTATGGCAGTAATATGCTGGCAAGATAACACGTATTAACCCCCATTTTAATTCGCCCCAAATTAGGAGCGTTTTTGATGAGCTCCGAAATGGAATATACAGTATATTTTGCTTTGCTGCCTCTATGCTTAAGTGCACA
>NW_016159482.1:0-1102 GCF_001687245.7 Rhagoletis zephyria
GACGCTTGCATCTGCCGAAGTCCTCCAAAGACCTTCTCAGATAAAAAAAAGGAACAGTCCAGCGTCTGCGTCTTGGTCTGCAGGCTGTATCGGAGATACACCCGTTAAATTTAAACGTAGAATACGTGGTATGGTTAAGAGCATATCCAAGTCAAAAACGAAAGCACACACTCAGAAAAAAATATCGATAACAAAAGCGATAATAATATCGATAGAAAATTCGACAACAAAATCGATAAAAATATCGGTAACAAAATCGATAAAAAATCGATTACAAAATCTATCAAAAAATCTATTACAAAAACGATAATAAAGTCGATAACAAAATCGATAAAAATATCGATAACAAAATCGATCATTATATCGATAAGTTCCAAAAATATCGACAGCAAAATCAGTACAATATCGATAACAAAATCGATAAAAAAGTGATAATAGCGATAGCAAAATCGTTAACACAATCAAGAAAACTTTCGATAACAAAACGGATAAATAATCGATAGTAAAATCGATAACAAAATCGATAACAAAACCGATAAAAATATCGATGACAAAATCTATTAGCAATATCGAAAACAAAATCGATAACGAAACCAAACAGATCCACATTAACTGCAATCACATATGTACGTATATATGTATTTACATATGTACATACGCTGCGGTTAGGTTATAAATGGCGCGCCATCTGCTTATCAAAAGCCGCATTACATACGCATACATACTTTTTTTTGTCCTTCTCTGACTTCCAATGCATGCACGTGTTTGCAAAATAATGACGAAGTGATTTTATATGGAAAATCATTTATGCCCAAATATTTGAATAAAATAAACATATAAAGAAGATATCAACCAATACTTCCCATATACCAAACGAAAGGAAAACTCTTGAATTTTTGATTAGAGAACACAAAAACAAAATCATTCGAGCGGTTTTCGAGCATTTTGGTAATGAAAAAAATTTGCAAAAATTTGCTCAGTATTTGTTGAATTTATATAAAATTTGTACACGATCATATTTCCACTGCTCCAAAGAACCTATATCCCGAAAATGAAAGTTTTATCTGCCAACGATAAGTTGCTAGAGCACTTTAAAGGCTCA
>NW_016159482.1:6329-30867 GCF_001687245.7 Rhagoletis zephyria
AAATTTACCCCAAATTAAGGCAATGTTTATCGTTGTTTTTACGACAGAAACCGAATTGGTTACTTACAAAACTGAATCTGTCGATAGATTTAGAACTTTATCTTTGAAACGCTATACTTTCCTTTGAAATCGCTTCAGTAGTTCTCGTGCAATAATCATTTGCGTGAAGCTCTAAAAATTACAACTACAACATTTCAGCATAGCAAAATTAGTTACGTTTTAGCAGAAGATTTTCCGGATAGTTAATTTGTACCGTATAAGTATCGTTACGTGTTAAGTTAGAAAACCTCTCCAAGGCTTCTAAAACTAGAAAAACTGTCGAATTTCGACAGTAACTGGCACTCTAGTCTTCATTAAAATGGGCCACAATTGAGCTTTAGAACTCTTAAATAATGGCAGCCCATCGACATTTATATTAACAACAATTTCAGATAAAAGATTTACTTCACCCGCAGCCCTAAAAACCAAAATGGCAATAAACACCAGGATTGATTATTATTATTCTTTTCGGCTGTTTTCCAATTAAAGTTGAAGCACTGATTGGTACGTCCAAGTTCTCCTCTTGCAAAATCACTAATAGTTGCTCGAGGCACTGGCGAGAGAAACCCACTGTTTTATTACTTTTTTTTTCTTCTTCTTTTTTTCTTTGAATATTTTCACGTTATTTGAAGCTAAACCTATAGGCGCGTATTCATAGTCCAGCAACTAAGTCGAAACTAACAAAGTTGCAACTTAAATTTAAGTACCAACCTCTATTCATAGTCGCATTTCAGACTTTTACTAAGTAGTTTCGACTTAGTTTACGATATAGCAAAATGAGTGTGAAAATGTATCGACTTTTCTTTACGATATTTTGGGAAAATTACATTTTTATTAAATAATGTCAAGTTTGATCATCCGTTTATGTAATTTTTATTTTCATTGCATGATTATGCAAAGGAATAACGTATCATTTTCTTGTTAATTGTATGAAATAGCCAGAACAACCGCAGTGATGTCAAGTCGATGTTTATCCAAAGCATGCTGTGAAACATACAAATAGTAGATATCTAAATATTATGCACAAATTTACTTTAAAAGACCTAGCGTGAAACTGACTTATTATTTGAGAATTTATCTAAATTATTCCAATTATAAAATTGTGATGTAGCTTTATTCGAATTGTAATACGCATTTAATTTCATCTTCCGATTAAAATGGATCGATCTTTGTAAATTTTAATTGGAGATTATTCAATATTATCAAAATCACCCTCTACCAACTTAATTTTTACATATTTCGTCTGTTTTCCCTTAATTTGATAAAATACTTCTTCCTAGTTACGACTTAGTTGCAGCTGCAGCCGAAACTAAATTTTAAGTTGGTACTTAGCCAGAAAAGTCGAAACTAAGGCGACTATGAATAGCTTTAGTTGTGACTTAGAATAGTTTCGACTTAGTTGAGTACTAAATATGACTATGAATATGCGCCATAGTTTCTTCTTCAACTATCATTAACATTTACTATAGTCACTCGCACTTGCAAAGGCATACTAGTGAAGCAAACCCACATTTTTCCCCCTTTTATTCCTCACTTGCCTTCTCAAATGTCTTTTACTGAAACCACCGCTCATTTTACCTTTTTTGCAATTAACTTATATTCTTTTTATTGTTTTTAATACGTTGAAAATACTTTTTATGTAGAAATAAGTACACTTATTGAAATTCGCGAACTATTCTCGAACGCGACATAAAACAAGTGACGCGAAAAAGAAAAATATAAACAAGGACAAAAGCATGGCAAGCTAAGGCTAAGCTCATACTGGAGCGGCGAGCAAAGCGAAGATAGACGCGAAGAGAAACAAACACGTATGTACACATATTCGCGAATGTTGCGACGATTCTGTAGCAGCTATAAAAAAAGAGAAAAACCAAGTTTGTTTTATTTGCATTTATGGTTTCTCAATATCAAGGCATATGTAAAAAATAGGGCCCTTCGAGCTAGAAAAAAAGAAAAGGTGGACAAGGTCCGCATTCTTCCACTGATTCTAACGGTATGAAAATTTGTTGGTGCAAATTAATAGGGGGTGTGTTAGAGAGGGGTAAAGGTGGAATTTTCAATATTGTTAAAAGCTTACACTTGGAAAAGTATTAAACCGATTTTCAAAATGTGGGTATGGTTGGAAACGTAATAGATTTATTCATTCGAAACGAACGAAATTATACCCAACAATGCGACGCTGTTTTTATAATATACATATAGTGAAAATTTAGAATAAAAAATTGAGCGAATATTAGGGCCCGTTGAAATTATATATTATATATACCTATGTACATATATGGCTGTTGTTAGGTTCGTCGCTTTGCTCGCGTTTATTTTCGCATTTCTCGCCGCTCTAGTACATATGTATGTGCTTAGCCTTATATCAAAGCACAAAAGAAGTTAACTAAACGAAATTAGTAACAGTGTTGCCAAGGAAAGTGAATCTTAGCTTTTCATTTTATAATAANGTTTCTCGCCGCTCTAGTACATATGTATGTGCTTAGCCTTATATCAAAGCACAAAAGAAGTTAACTAAACGAAATTGGTAACAGTGTTGCCAAGGAAAGTGAATCTTAGCTTTTCATTTTATAATAAAACTTAGCCTAAATGTAATTTCTAGAACTATTTAAATGTTTTACTTCATACATAGTTCCATGAAACAACCGTGTGTACTAATCCCGTGTTTATGTATATGCATGCTTATTACTCAAAATGTCATTTATGGCGGCAAGGTTAAAAGTTTCAATTCGATTTAGGAATGTGTAAAATTGGTTGACTTTAAAGCATCCTAAATATGAGGTAAGTGCTACGTGTTTGTGTCAATTTACGGAAAATACTTTTTTTCGATCATATGCGAGATACTTAAATTTTCCGCGTAATACAAATTTTGATATATGACAAAGAGAAAATATATAAAAATGTATGCAGTGGCCGTAACTTTTAAGATTTGATCGAAAATATTGAAATGTTTTAAGGCCCAATAAGCTGAAAGCGAAATGCTTCTAATGGACTATTGTATAATGAGCTGAACTTAAACAATGAACATAAATGATCGACTGTTAATAGTTTAAGTACATATCGTCACTAGACACGAATAAAGGCGCGAGCTCAAAAGTTGACGGGGAAAAAAGACACATAAAAAAACTTTAGCGTCAAAAACTCTTAAGATACTTCGCCGAAGTTTTTCATAAGCATCTTTTTTCGCAAAATTTTTTTACGTGCCTTTATTCGTGTGTAGTGACGATATGTATGTATAAGTATTTGTATTTAAGTTTCTGTGAAATCTATGCATAATAATTTTTATACCCGAGCGCACTTGTGCACAAGGGTATTATAACTTTGTTCACATAACGGTTGTTTGTAACAGGCAAAACGAATCGAGATAGATATAGACAAATGTATACATAAATGATCAGAATGAAAAGAGAAATCGATTAAGCGGTGACTGTCTGTCCGTCCGTCCGTCCGTCTGTGCACACGATAACTCGAGTAAAAATTGAGATATCTTAACGACACTTGGTACGTGAACTTCTTTTGGGCGTGGAACGGATGGTATTGAAAATGGGCGAAATCGGATAATAACCACGCCTACCTCCCATAGAACGGTAATTTTAAGAAATACGAAAACTGCGATATTTTAGTAACTACTGAAGATAATTCACTCAAAATTGATACTTACAATGAGTTTCAGACGGAAAACATGAATATTATAAATTTTTGGAAAATGGGCGTAGCCACGCCCACTTATGGTTACATGTGTATATCTTGGTAACCGCTGCACCAATTTCTTCCAAACTTGGCAAAGTTGTTGGCCTTAGTACAGCATACTAAATGGATGAAAATTTTAAAAATCGGACAATAACCACGCCTACCTCCCATATAACGGTAATTTTCAGAAAAACGAAAACTGCGATATTTTAGTAACTACTGAAGATAATTCACTCAAAATTGATATTTGCAATGAGTTTTAGACGAAAAATAAGAATATTACAAAATTTTGGCAAATGGGCGTAGCCACGCCCACTTATGGTTACATGTGTATATCTTGGTAACCGCTACACCAATTTCTTCCAAACTTGGCACAGTTGTTGGTCCTGGTACAGCATACCAACTGGCCGAAAATTTCTAAAATCGGACAATAACCACGCCCACATCCCATATAACGGTAATTTCGAGAAATACAAAATCTTCGATAAATCAGTAAATATTGAAGCTAATTGAAAATTGTTGAAATCGGACTAAAATTGAGGCCGCTTTTCATATAACGGTAAATTTCAGATATGCTTGAAATTTCAATATTTCGAAATTTAAGGACGCTAATTTACTTAAAATGTATACACCCCGGCTTATCATGTAGCGGTAGCTTTCGGAAAGGAGGAAAACATATATTTAATACTTGCGCCGGGTATTTAATGTTCGGCTCCGCCCGAACTTAGACTTTCTTACTTGTTTTTTTTTTTAATTTTGAAACTTTTTTGTTAGTTTGCACTTTGATATTTGATCAAATTTTTGTTTTTTTACGATACATTTTTTCATGACGTCGCGGCCACACTGATCAATAAGAACAGAGTTAACGGAATGATTAAATCAAAAGATCAGATTTGCATGCAGTGGAGAATGAGTTTGACAATTACACTGTAAATAAAAGTTTTGACAAACACGCATAATTTTTTGAAGACAAAAAAGGTTAATTTAACAAGGGCAAAATAAAACTAGAGTTAAAAGAGGGTTCCAAATAGGGTGGTCAGATGCGCTGATTTAATCAGTACATGTGCTAATATTTTTCTATTGTACTGATTTTTAAGACCCCGTAATCAGAATGGAAAATCTACTGATTTTTTAAGTTTGTACAGATTTTTACATTTAAGAAATACTGTTTTAAATTGGTGTAATTGGCATTTACTTGAGGTTTACATGTTCAAAACAATGGTTTTTGACAACTCATATGTGTGAGCAGATTGAAAGCATTAATTAAATTTAAACCATTATTAAAAACGTGTCAGCTTGCAATATTTTCGTTTCCTAGGATTTCGCAAAATAACAAACTGTTTGGATTCAACCCAACCCAACTTCACAATTTGCAGGTTTTACTGGACTTACAGCAAAAGCTGGTTTCGCCATTAAAAAATCTTATGAAAGGTGGTGGTGAGTTAATCATATATTAAGTACACTGAGACGATGACAATAAGAGATCATCTTTTGATTATAATTAAACATCCACTGAGAAATCGACTGTCAGTATTTCAAACTTAAGACGACTATGCTACGGTACAATGTAAGTTCTAAATATTTGGAAAAGGTCAAACTACCGACTCTTGGATATGATATATGTAGCTTTACTTTGATTTTTGATGTTCGACCACCTGTAATTTTACTTGCACATACACATTTAACACTATTAAATTTCATTCGTACTCGAAAACTCGTTTAGTGATAATTCGGTAATATACCTTTTAGTCAACATTTTAATGTGAATGTTGTATTTAATAACCACACCAACTAAATATCTTTTAAATTTGTAGCTTAAAATATGCAAACAGATTCTGACTCGAGCTCGTCTTCTACTGAAACTGAATGAGCTAAAAATTTTTTTTTTAATTTTCTCAATTTTTATAAATTTTCTAGAAAGTTTGAGACTTCATCTCACATGTCTTTTGTTATAGAATTAACTATATTTTTATAAAAAATTCAAACTATGTAAAGAAACAAAAAATTTGCAAAACCTGTCAAAACATTTTACTACTATTTTCGTGAGCACAGCTATACATACATATGTAATACCTTTGATTTGTTTTAAAGTAATGAATTTTTATATTGATAATACTATATGTATTTACAAGTCTATTAGTTATTTTTTTTTGTTAAATTAATGCGCTGTTATTTGGTTGTTATATTGTTAGTAATAAAAAATTTGCTTAAAAATTAGCTGATTTTTATGGCTTTCTACTGATTTTTGATCCCAACTGTACTGATTATGTCACTATAATATCTGGGCACCCTAGTTCCAAACCAAAATACGAATCAGCAAGATCCAGAACACGAAGATTCCCAACATATATTAACGATTAATACTCATAAAGGATTATTTAAATGCTTATATATGATGTACGGTATCTCCTCGGGGCCAAGTAAATTTCAAAAAACAATTGAAGATATAAAAGGAGTCCCAGCCATAGCAGACGACATAATTGTAACAGGAAGTAACGATAAGGAACATTTAAAGAATTTCGATTTAGTCTTATCGCATCTAGAAGACTGTGGTCTAAAAGGGCGAAAAAGTGAGTGCGATTTATTCAAAGAAGAAGTCTCTTATTAGGCTATATATAAGGGATAGTACTATTAGTTTTGACGAAGGAAAATATAAAGCAATAGTAGAAATGAAAGAACCGGAAATCACAAAGAGTTACAATTACCGTTAGGTAAAATTAACTATTACGGAAGGTTATTTAAGGATCGGGCAAAAATCTTAGCACCATTATACAAATGCAATAACGACGTAAAATTCATGGGGAATGATGATTGCAAACAGGGATTCGAAAAATCAAAAGTAGAGTTAAAGCAAATAATTGTGAATTATAATCCAGATTTACGCTTGAAGTTAACGTGCAATGCATCTCCGCATGGACTAGGAGCTTACATTAGCCAAACATATGAAGACGGTGATAAACCAATAGCTTTTGCATCTATGCGTTTAACTCCGGCCCTAAAGAATTATTTACAAACTGATAAAGAATCAGCGGCAATAATTTTTGGGATTACCAAGTTCTATGATTATTTATTTGCTCGTAAGCCGATACATTACCGAGATTGCCCGTAATTGTGTAGAGAAAATCGACATCTGTGAAATTGAAGGTAGATTCACATATCTACATTACATGTATTCAACAAAAATAACGTCCTTAAGTTTTAAAGCTGTAGCTTGGGAAACTGTAAAAGGTAATAATTTGTCCATTGTGAAACGAATGGTAATGGAAGGGTAGCCAGAATGTAAAACAGAAAATTATCCCAACGAACTAAAACCATACGCATTGCGAAAAGATGAAATACATATAGAGAAGGAAGGAGAAAAAGATAGTGACTTAAGTAAAAACCAGATAGAAAATGTATATAACGAAAGTGAGCCAGTGGTGTTGAGATAATCTACTCGTTCCCACGACAGTCGGGTCTACGTAACCGGAATGACCCAGATTTATATCTGGCCAAGGACTGTCACTCCAGCAACAAAAAGCCTTTGGGGAGTTTGTATGCTGTTACAACAACAACAACAACAGAAAATCTACTAGAGTAAGAAAGAAGATATCACGATACGACGCCACTTATTATTAAATACCAAATGTCAAAATATCATTTGTGCTAATCAAATTAAGGGGAAGGATGTAAGATATGTATTTGAATAATGAATACTACTGTTGTATGACATGTAAGGAGAAACAAGTACTAAAGGAAGACACATATATGAATAATGATTTAAAGAGAAAGAAGTAATAAAGGCAGTCTGTGTTCAGCTGTACTCGGAAGTGATTGTGTTTATTTGCTCCTACTTTGCGTATTGTACAGGATCGATTAAAGAAAAATATTTCTTTGCCTCACCCGCCAACTCTTCATGTACATAATCTACCTTCTATCTATCTATACCCACGATTGAGAGAATACAAAGGTTGCGCCGATCTCGGACCGCTATTCCTCTCTTAACGAATTTGACAGAATCGTTGTTCGCATGACGTCACACTTGTGCTACTTGTTTACGTTTTCCTTGCAACATTTTTTCTTCTTCTTCCATTCTTGCTCGCGTTTTGGCATTTCTTTCTCGCAATTGCACCAGTGTGACGTCACGCAAAAGTTATTCTCAAAAATCCTCTCTGATCGGCGCAATCTTGTATTCTATCATTCTTGATCTATACCTATATCTATATATGTGTTGGTGTTGGTTGATTTTTCCGACAGGGTGGTAAGATGATTTATTTTGGAACGAATTTCCGTCATCGCTTGTTAAGTTTGGTTTGCAGACAAACGAAACGAAAAATGACACTGAAGATGGCACAATGCCGAAACCGGTTTGTCTGCAAACCAAACTTGACAAGGGATGACGGAAATTCGTTCCAAAATAAATCATATATCTATATATGCTATAATAAAACTGTAGATTGTTTGTCTGTTTGAACTTAGTAATCTCCGGAACTACTGAATGGATTTTCATGGGGCTTTAACTGGTATATAGAGCATTCGGACGTAACCTAGGGTATAAAAAATGAGATCTGACAAGGGAGCGTGGCATCTCCCATTGGCGTGACATTTTTAATCAGCTATAACTTCGAAACCGTAAGTCACATGGCTTTAAAATTAGGTGTGTTGAAATATCGTAGATGCATATTTTAAAGTAGATATACCTTTGCGAAAGGGGTATGGCACATCCTATAGGCGTGAAACTTGCATCCAGCCATAACTTGGAAATCCTACGTAACATTTTTTTTTGTGAAATATGTATTTATTTATTGAATCTTAACAATAAGTTTTCAAATCTTACAAACTACCATCAAATTTAAAATTTCTGCGGCGATGCTTAGAAATTTTTTATTTTTTCATACATATATGTATATTTATTACAGTTGTTGCGGCTATCGGAATGAACAAGATTCCGAGCAACGGGATCGCTGGATATCGTGCTGGGCAGGCGGTCTGAAAGGACGAGTTCCAGAGCCGCACTGCCTGGGCGGGTGGAAAGGACTAGTTTCCACGCCATACGTCACATGAAATTGAAATTTGGCATGAAGGCATATCCATGGTAGGCGCTTATAGTAAGGTATATATGAAGGGGGCGTGGCACCTCCCATAGGCGTGAAACTTTTAATGAGCAATAACTTCGGAACCGTAAGTCACATGACTTTTAAATTTAGTGTGAAGACACATCTATGATAGATGTTTAAAGTTAAGTATCCATATATATAAATAAGTTTGCAAAAGGGGGCGTGGAACATAACTATAAGTCACATGGCTTCGAAATTTAGTGTTAAGACATAAATAAAGTAGGCGCTTATAACGAGGTAAATGTAAGTGAGTTTGTATAAGGGGCCGCAGCACATTCTATGGCCGTGGAATCTCACATTTTGCATATCTTCGGACCCCTTACACACATGACTTTGAAATTTGGTGAGAAGATCTATGGTAAATGTATGCAAATAAGTTTGTACAAAAGAGCGTGGCCAATGTGTTTTAAACAAGGTGTGATTGACAACTCAGGTAGGCTCTCTTTTAAGGTACTATTATGCCAAAAAATATAAACAATCGAATCAAAATTCATACAGTTTTTTTCAATTTGACTTTATAGGATGGTTCTTCTGGGAGCATTGTCAAATTCAATAACACCTTGTTGAATACATTTTGAGCGTGGCGTTTATAGTAAACTGAAAGAGAGTGAGTGTTTGCCAGGGGCAAGGCACCTCCAACACACGATTGAGAGAAATAGAGATTGCGCCAATCGCGGTACCGCTAATCCGCTCTTTGTGATTTTGACAGAATCAGCTGTGTGCGTGACGTCATCTTGGTGCAATTGTTGAGTGTGAGCATACGAAAAAACCAATTAACAATTTTAATATTTGTGCGTTAATATTTCTGCGTGGATTTAAACAATTATTGAGACATTACAAAGCAAAATGAAGTTTGCCGTGGCAAAGTGTAATAGTGAAAACAAAAGGAAAGCGTGCGATATAAGCTTTTTTTCGTTTCCTACGGACGCAAATCTGGCGAAAAAGTGGAAGCAGTTGTGCCGGCGAGGAGATACATTAAACACCAAATCGAGCTTTGTGTTATGTGTGTGAGCTATGAGCTTCTACATATAACTATGTTGGCCTTTCCTTGGTGAATTGTAGTAGGTATATTTCCATCGTGAATGTAGACAGTTGCTGGTTTAGTTTTCTGGTAACGGCATACATATAAAAGCAGTTTCTACAGTAAATAGATACATGAACTTCACAACCTATTTATTTTTGTTAGTACCTGATTCTTTTTAGTGCTGGTATGAGGTAATGCACCAGTGGATAAGGTCGCCAGGCGCTAATACCAGCGGCATCTTACCGCGCTGTTACGTATCTAATACAAAACAGTGCCCAAATTATTATACATTTTAAAGTTCAGCTTAAATTATGTTTTAATTAAATAGAATATTTGTTTCCGAAGAAGCCACACTCATTCATCCTCTCGGAAATGGTACAAAAATCATCAAATAAAAGCTGTGGAGTCAACAGCGGTGGAGTTTATGGTGGTTGGCTACCGTCCACAAATATAAATATGCACTCTGCATGGCTTTTTACAATGTCGAGTCCAAAAATTCCTTTTGCTGCACACCTTCCTTTTGGTCTACATGAAATTGCAAATACTGTTAACACATCCAGTTTTTCATGTGCTAAAAATCGTACTTACCTAAAGGGGCACATGTCCAAAATTATTGCTACGTGTTCCTAATTAATCAATCTTTGTATATTTAATCATTCCTACAAAATTGGGCCATGGAATATTAAAATTATCGCATATTTCTGCATTATTTACATATTTTTATATGCGTTTTGGCATTTCTCTCTCGAAATTGCACCAAGATGACGTCACGCAAAAATTACGCTCAAAAATCCTCTCTCATTGGCGCAATCTTGTATTCTATCATTCTTGCCTCCAACAGATGTAGTACGTTAGGAAGTGCTAAAAGAGCATAAGCGTCGTGTGTACTTATACAAGCGAGAACACAGCGATGATAACACGACAGCAGGCAAAATAAATTACGCACACTAACACATTCTCACTTTTAGCTCACGCTTGTTTGGGGTAGTGCCCACCTCTGATCCACGTAAACAAGATTTGTATTAAAGGAAATTATCCTTACTAATATCATAAATCCTAAAGTGAGTTTGTTTGTTTATTACGCTTTAACTGCTCAACCGATCATCATAAAATTTTGTGCACTGGTGTTATTAATCCCAACTTAAAATATAGGATAGATTTAATCTCGATTAGACGAAGGGGCATGGCACCTACCATTCAAACGGAATTTTTCATACTGCATATCTTAGGAAATATTTGGGATAGAGAACTGGAACTTGGTATGGAGATATATAATATCAATTCCATACTCATGGAGGAGGACTGCCACCTGTTTAAAAAATCAAATTCAACGTGAATTAAGGAAAATACTTATTTCAAGGTTATATTAAAAAAATGGATGCCAAGAGGCTTAAAAAAGTTGTGGTTTGAAAATATTTTGGAAAGGGTTTTCACAAATTTAAATTAATTATTCGCAAACTATCTGAAAAATTAACATAGAATATTACTGAGGTGAAGCATGCAGAAATTTCATACACTCAGCGAAGCGGGTAAGAGCGATCTAGTTACCAATATAATTGCTGCAAGAATTGTTACTGGATGCGGAAAAGATGTGTTTCTATGAGGAGGCCTATTTATTCCCACAGACCTACCAGCTCTTCAAATTTACTTTTTAGATTACTTAAAAAATCCCCATCCTTTAATTATGAATGCAATGAATTGTCATCGGCATATAATGAAAAACTGTGATGGATTAAAAAAAACACGGTAGGAACATCAATGAGCCCATTTGAACGGGAAAACTCTTTCTTCCTGTGGAATATCAGGATTTTAAAAGGAGATTACGCGCTCTTGGCTAACCTTGCAATACTTGCAGATATCTCACAGGTGTAAATAAGGGCTCATAGCATCGAAGGAGATTAGTACATATGTACGTATACCATATGTTATCTCAGCGCTATTATTCTTGACCTATGAGTAAGGAAGGTTCTGCTCTTCAGTCCCTTCAACCTAAGCTAATAATGTTTACATTACAAACAGTTTTTACATTTCGACACTATTTGCTAGTTTGTTAATCACAGCGCACGGCAGTGCGCGTGAGTGACGAAAGCAGCCACAGTAGCATGCTGAAATGACTCGTTTATATATACACGAGATTTAGAAGTTTTTATCCAGACGTCCAATCGACATGTTTGAGATATCGTTGGAACGATTAACCGGATTCTTAAAAATTAGGCTAAAGTGTTGCGAAACAAAAAACGTTTTTTTGCTTTTGCCGGGTTAAGGGGGCATGTGGGTACACCCAACAAATTTAGTGCTATTCTATAGGCCAATACCTTTCAAACGATACCTTATATATTAAGTACCGGCTACAAGTTGGAAAGATATAGAGGTAAATGTGTTTTGGTTCGTGTTTCCACTACGAGGTGCTTTGGTATGTATGTGGCGTCTGTACGTACCTTCATTTAATTTTGTTCAAACTTTCAGGAATTGAATTACAAAAAAACTAAGAAGGTTTTGTTCCAGAATGTCTTGATTCGTATGCCTTTGTGAGCGTGGCTGCTGCCTGAAATTCGAAACAAGGCAATTCTTTAAACTACCACTGAGGCCGCACTACTCAGACCATGTCATTGGTGTGAATAACGGTAGAAGGCCCTTCAAACAAGCTATCTAACGCTATCTTTTGTGTTTATGAAATATAAATATGTCATAACGTTATCGCCTGAAAACTAAAAATCGGGCTGCTGAAAATGTACATTTCGGGCATTTTCTCCAAAACTGATCAGTCGATTTTATTCTAGGTTTCCTCTGGTCTAGCAAAAAACCTTAGCATTCATTTGGTATATAAAGTATATATGGGAAAACTCTTGTTGCGGAGATATTGCGATTCAAATTGAAAAAAATGCCGCTCCAAAAAGGGTCAAATTTAATTTTTTTTTTTTTTTTTTTGCGCTACTGCAGTTCAGACGTGTTTTTCTTCGCTCCGCGCTTTTTAAGCGTTCTTTGTGAATTTTAATTCGCTTTGTTAGTGCGAAACTCATAATATACTGAGATAGTGACTCTTAATAATGAGATTTTCACTGACTCATTATTTATTAAATGTAAATATATTCTCACAATGCCTTGTCTTTGTGGTCAAAAAGTTGATCGTACACAATCTAAAGTGCAGTGTGCCGGGTGTAAAAACTTATTTCACCTCAAATGTGTTGGTATTTTCCAAGCCGATCTGGACTTCCTACTCTCATCTGATGAGCCGTTTCTTTGCAAAAACTGTACGGATGACCGTCGTTCATCTCTCCGCTGCCCATCCACACCCGTTGGTTCGGGTGGGAGCACTAGTGCTAAATAAGCTCTTAATACAGACTCTCTAAGAGAAAACTCAAGTGAAATCGCTACTGAGCATGACTTTCAATTAAAATCTACACTGCTAACTGCGGTTAAAGAACTTTCTGCTCTCAGGGCTGAAAATGCTCGTATCTTGTGTTTGCTAGGTGCTTTGCATGAAGACAAAATGCAGCTAATAAAGAAAAGTGATGATTTGCTTGTAGAAGTTCGTGTATTGCAAACTATGCTCAACGACAAAGATGCCGACGTATCATCGTTGACTGCGGAGATAAAAAAGCCTTCGCAGCATTGTTGACAACTTTACTAGCCTCAATGCAAACCGCGCTATTGCTGTTAACAAATGTAAGGAGATGATTGACAATGAAAATCAATCTCTTTTATGCTCTTCTCCATCATGCCCAGCCGCCGGCTCTCTGCATGGGACTAATGTTACTGCTGCTCATGCTGAACAGTGTTTACCTACACCAACAGAAACTCCCTCATCTGCTCCGTCTACTAAGTGCACGGTATCGAATGCTGCTCTGCNCGGTTATAGAACTTTCTGCTCTCAGGGCTGAAAATGCTCGTATCTTGTGTTTGCTAGGTGCTTTGCATGAAGACAAAATGCAGCTAATAAAGAAAAGTGATGATTTGCTTGTAGAAGTTCGTGTATTGCAAACTATGCTCAACGACAAAGATGCCGACGTATCATCGTTGACTGCGGAGATAAAAAAGCCTTCGCAGCATTGTTGACAACTTTACTAGCCTCAATGCAAACCGCGCTATTGCTGTTAACAAATGTAAGGAGATGATTGACAATGAAAATCAATCTCTTTTATGCTCTTCTCCATCATGCCCAGCCGCCGGCTCTCTGCATGGGACTAATGTTACTGCTGCTCATGCTGAACAGTGTTTACCTACACCAACAGAAACTCCCTCATCTGCTCCGTCTACTAAGTGCACGGTATCGAATGCTGCTCTGCCCCCCAATGGGTCTGCTAAGCACATGGCGCTAAATACCAATGTTAGCTATGCTGCTGCTGCTGCCGGTACTAACTCAATTAAATCTAATGTTAACAGCTCTGTTATCACTGCTGCTGGCGCTGTTCTTGATGCCGACGGGGATGTTAATTCTTTGAATGCTGATATTGATTGTTGCCTATACAATTGATAGGGCTTTATATATATTTCCTGGAACAATTACAGGGCTTTTTTTATTTTGCCTGTGCAATCACAGGGCTTTTTTGTATTGCCTGTACAATTACAGGGCGTTTTTGGTTTGCCTATATAATTTATAGGACTTTTTTATTTTGCTTATATAGCTTATAGGGCTTCTTTAGTACTGCGTCAAGTCTCTTGCTGTGACGGCTTACATACATTTATGGACTAAACTGTCCTTGTGCCTATACATTTATAGGGCTTTTTATTGTGCCTGACCAAATACAGGTCTTTTTTGTCTCAGAGCACTTCTCTTGGGCTCGTAACGACCAAAATGTTCGATGCAGAGCTGAGTCACTTGTTCCTTACCTCAGGTGGGGGTAACAAGTAATTCTCAGCAATGCTTGAACTACAAATACTCTTATTTTAAAATTCTCTACCCCTTACCACTGGTGGGGGGAAGTAGAGTCTAATAAAATAAGAGGTTAGTACTTTCAATATTAAAAGTTTTACCCTTACCACTGGTGGGGGAAAGTAGAACTTTAATAAAGAAAGAATAATAAAAATTGTTAAATGCTTTACCCCTTACCGCTGGTAAGGGGGAAGTAAAGCATATAAAATAAAATTAAAAGAAAAAAGAGAAGAGGAGTGTTATTGAGAGTCTTTACGATTCTGATTATTTATTAATTATTTCTTCTTTATATACAATTTTCTTACTTTATGTTTCCTAACTAATTGTATATGTACATATGTATGTATGTGTGCATGTATGTTTACAAAAGATAAAATAAGAAACCAGTGCATTGGTTCTTATGGTATTTTAGTTGTGCGCCTCTGCTACATCTTTGCATGTTGAGAATATTTATAGGCAATATATTTTCAGCATTGATATTTTAATGTTTCCCGTATGCGCTGTATTTTATGTGTGTTTATATTTTTACAACTGATAAAGGATCAACCGATTCAATATTTTATTGTTTCTCGCGAACGTTCTTACATTTAATTACCTACTTTTGTGCGTCGAATGCACTTGACATTCTTATCGTATGTTTGTGTTTGGATACATACATATGAATTTATATATGTAAATGTAAGTGTTCAAATTATATTTTCTTCTATCTATATTTTATTCAGTGAACTGTATTTTAGTTTTGGTGCAAGTGCACAATTTTTATCTTTCCTTTGTATATTCAAGGATTAGAAATGTTTATTACAATTTTAAGTTTGAGTATCTTTAAGACCCAGGCATATATGTATGTTTGTATGTATTCACACATGTTCAAAGATGTTTGAACATATTGCCGAGGGCAAAAAAGTGATTAAAGTATATTTTGCTTAGCTGCACATCGTTCTTTGCACGAAAAACTTGTGCACGTAACCGAAAAAGGCACTTAAGCGAATTTTCTTTATTACTTCAATGAGGAAGGTATCCGAATCCCTATGAAACCAAATATTGGCGGAGCACTTGCCATGTAGAAATTACTGCAGGCGAAATTTTTACCGATTGCTATCTAATTATATATATAACTACATAAATTGATAGCCACTTTCGTTTTTCTGCGAGATGAGCAAAATAGGACCAGTGCAGGTAAACGTAATACTTTCATTGATAATTGATACTAGTCGCACAATTTTTAAGGCAGGTATCGCCAATGTGCAGGTATGTTGAATGCATCTATCGGAGCAGTTTCCTTATAAATTTTAAAAATAATGCCTCTGAAGCGCATTTTGGGTTAGGTGTCTTAAATGTGCATTTAAGCATAGAGGCAGCAAAGCAAAATATACTGTATTTATGTACTGTATACTAAACATGTTCAATTTATTTTACAATTGAACATCTTGTGGGCGGCCAATACTGGTGGTTTTCTTCCGCATGAATTTCACGTAAACTACTAATAAAATAATAATAATTACTATACATATTATTAAAGATGTGTGACTTTCTTCATCTTACGCCAAATCTCAGGAAACTCGCCTTGCATTTTTGGCCGTTTATGATGTTTATCCCACGTTTTGCCAGAAGGTGGACTTGCTGGGGGCCTAGGAGTTTGCCATTTAACTGTATCAATGGTGTTATTACCCGTTGTGTGATCGATATTTTGTATCTCATCATTACCGCTACCTCCGCGATGACTACGCGTTGTACTGGTACCAGAATGTTTGATACTAGACTTCGCATCAGGTTTGCTGGTCACTGATTTATTTAAATTTGCTGCTGTTTTGGATGTAGATTTTACTGAATGCTGCTCAACGTTGCCTCGGTTTTGAACTTCCTTGTCTGGAGATTTATTCAGTACATTTGTTCCAGTAGATTGAGTGTTGTGTGCTCGTATGTTACATCCCCTACCTACATACTTTGTCCCACATTTTGCCAAAATATGGACCTGCCGGGGGACAAACGAATTCTTGCATGGCATCTTTATACATTTTCACCGTGTCAGCTACTCTGACACTTTTGGTGCATGATGCACTAATTTCTGGCAAGACCCATTCTTCTTTGGCATCCCCATCTATTTTATTATTAGAAGTTCAAACTGTTCTCTCTGCGTTTTTGTTATTCAATTCTTGAGCTAATTTCTTTATTATTAGCATTTCGCTCTCGCAAGCAGAACGCTTCGGATAACATTCGAAAAAAAGTCTTTAATTATGTCAAAGTTTAGCTTGTTATATGTGTTGTAGAGTTCATTGAGAGACTCATAAACCTTTCCAATGATTTCTAGAAACACTCCCGGTTCTTCCTCGGCAATTTCTTCTCTGGCCCATTTTGCCAGTTTCCAAAATCTAGCTATTTGTGACAAAATTTTTCTTTCCAGCTTTTTGGCTTTTCCAGCTTCACCAGATTCTGCCATCTTTTGTTCTTTAAATGATTTAATCAATTGTTTTTTCTTCTCCAAAAGAACCGTTGGAGGGAATTGGTTTGGTCGCCTAGTTGACCTTGCTGTGCCTCGACTCACAGCCGTTGTTTGTTCTTTTGGATACAATAAATAGATTATGCGTAAAGTCTCGTGCTTTAACGACTTACTATTTGATATGCCTATACAATTAATAGGTCCCGTCTTACCTTGCCGCTTGAGCTCAATTTTTTTCTTAGGCTCGTATTGTCGATTTCGAGGCTCGATTGACCAAAATGTGTTGCCTATACAATTGATAGGGCTTTATATATTTTGCCTGGTACAATTACAGGGCTTTTTTTATTTTGCCTGTGCAATCACAGGGCTTTTTTTTGTTTTGCCTGTACAATTACAGGGCGTTTATAAGGCTTTTTTATTTTGCTTATATAGTTTATAGGGCTTCTTTAGTACTGCGTCAAGTCTCTTGCTGTGACGGCTTACATACATTTATGGACTAAACTGTCCTTGAGCCTATACATTTATAGGGCTTTTTATTGTGCCTGACCAAATACAGGTCTTTTTTGTCTCAGAGCACTTCTCTTGGGCTCGTAACGACCAAAATGTTCGATGCAGAGCTGAGTCACTTGTTCCTTACCTCGGGTGGGGGTAACAAGTAATTCTCAGCAATGCTTGAACTACAAATACACTTATTTTAAAATTTTCTACCCCTTACCACTGGTGGGGGGAAGTAGAGTCTAATAAAATAAGAGGTTAGTACTTTCAATATTAAAAGTTTTACCCCTTACCACTGGTGGGGGGAAGTAGAGTCTAATAAAATAAGAGGTTAGTACTTTCAATATTAAAAGTTTTACCCCTTACCACTGGTGGGGGGAAGTAGAGTCTAATAAAATAAGAGGTTAGTACTTTCAATATTAAAAGTTTTACCCCTTACCACTGGTGGGGGGAAGTAAAGCATATAAAATAAAATTAAAAGAAAAAAGAGAAGCAGAGAAGCGGAGAGGAAGAGTGTTATTGAGAGTCTTTACGACTGTGATCTGTTTATTAAATATTTCTTCTTTATATACAATTTTCTTACTTTACGTTTCCTCACCAAACATATATGTACATATATGTGTGTGTGTGTGTATGTATGTTGTTTTGGTATGTACTATTTACAAACCAACGCTTTGGTCTTATCATAATTTTAATTTTAATGCTTGAATTTGCGTCGGATATATGTATACATGCAAATAATATCAATGCATTTTCTAATGCATGTATGGGTGTATGCATTTGTATGCGCGAACATAAGATTAAAAGAGATCAACGCATTGATATCTTATTTCGGTTGTGTACAAAATATTGACAGTTAAATGTGTTACAATTTATGGGTTTTTATTCATTTCTCATGTTTATGTATTTTACTTATCTTCTATTCTAAGTATTATTGTACGTATATTTTTTATGTTCAGTATTATTACTCTGGCAGATGTATGTATGTATGCATACATGTTCAAAGATGTTTGAACATTGATGTTGTGCCTGATGCTGGTTCAGAGTCTGCGGTTTTTTCTGGTTCGAATGGTTGGAAAACTGTGTCACATAAGACGAAAACTCCGAAACGTAAACAGATTGTGGTTGGTCGAAATAAAAACGCTGACCTCGACATTATCGTAAAAAAGAAATATGTACATGTATCCGCTTTTAAGCCGTCCGTTTCTACTGATAAAATCATCGAGTATGTATCTAAACAGTCCGGTATCGACATTAAACATTTTGTATGCCACAAGCTTATTAAGAAAGACGACTCTTTAGACAAGCTTCGAAGCATAAATTGCAAATTTGGAGTTTCGTATGCATATTATGAAGATATCTTGAAGGCTTCTGTTTGGCCTTCTGGTATAAATGTCCGACCATTCCGCTTTTTTCAAAGGGAAGCCCCATCGGAAGCGCACAAATAGCTTGAATTCTGGCAACTGTAGCTCAGCCCCTAAGGGTATTCAAATTTATTTTCAAAGTATGTCTGGAATGCGGACTAAAACCAAAGAGATACTTTTATCAACGTCCAGCGTTGACTTTGATGTCTATGTTTTTGTGGAAACATGGCTGAATGCTGACTTTCATGATGAAGGGTATTTTAATCCAACTTTATTTAATGTATTCAGGAAGGATAGAGATCCGGTGAAGACTGGTCACTCCAAAGGTGGTGGTGTCCTAATCGCCTTAAAGCGCTGTATCCGCTCGTCGTTACATCAATTAGGGAGTCTAGATACTCTCATAGATCAAATTTGTGTTTGTGTCTATGGTTCGCTTGGAAAATTATTCATTTGCACATCCTATATACCGCCAAATAGTACGGACTATCGATACAGCTGTCATGTTGACAATATCGGCGATCTTTGTAAGCAGAATCCTGACTCTTCGTTTTGCATTCTTGGCGATTTCAATCTTGCAGATATAGTCTGGTCCGACCTACAAAGGAATGGTTTCCTGACTCCGACACACGTAAACAGGACGTACGAGATAAATTTTCTGGATAGTCTGCTTAGTTTTAACTTAATTCACATTAATTCATTATCTAATAAGTTGTCTAAAATTCTTGACCTTGTCTTTGTTGATGAAAATTCAATATTTAACTTAGAGGAATGCAGTTTTCCAGGTTAGTAAAACTGATATGCATCATGTGCCCATAATTATTTATTTGGAAATGTTTGATAATTTTTCTGCAAGGAATATAACGTCTGGTTTCTTTAACTTCCGCGATGCTAACTTTCAGGCTTTCGATATTGCCTTGGCTTAAATCAACTGGCGCTCTGTTTTTATTTCTAAGATCGTCTCGGAGTGTTTTGATTCTTTTCTGTGCACACTGAATAATCTTTTTTCTAAATATCTTCCGCTGCTTCCGCCTAGGATTCATAGATTAAACTGGTACACAAGTAGACTAAATATATCTCATTCATGAGACAATTTAACATCTTGGATAAGTTTCTTTATAACAAGTATATTAGTGAATTTGAGTCTGATTTGAAGGAAAATCCCAAAGCCTTCTGGAGCTTCATCCGTTCCAAATCGGGCTCCTCAAATATACCTTCCTGTATGTACTATAATGGTAAGTGTTCTGAGTCGATTAGTGATACTGTCGAATTTTTCGCTGAGTTTTTTAAATCAAATTTTGTCGCTGATGTCAACTCCCCCAGGTTTCCAGTTAACTTTTGTTCTCCACAAGGTTTAGACTTTGGATCGATGCCTTTGACAAAATCTGACATTATCAGAGGCATATTCTCTTAAAAAGTCTTTTAAATGTGATTACGACGGTATTTGTCCCTTTTTCCTTAAGCAATGACATTCCCCCGTTTGTGTTCCACTGTGTATGATCTTCAATCTCTCTCTTCGTTCAGGTGTTTTCATCGAGCGCTGGAAAGCAGCGTCCATCACGCCCATCTTTAAGTCAGGTCGTAGGAATGATGTTTCTAATTACAGACCTATCTCTAAATTAACTGTTTGCTCCAAGCTTTTTGAGAAGGTGGTAATGGAGAAACTATGTTTAAACAGTATCGTGAATCCTCGTCAGCATGGTTCTACCGTAACGAACCTCGCTGTTTTTTCTGAATTTTGTATATCTGCATTCAGAAATGGGTCCCAAGTAGACAGCATCTATACAGATTTCTCGAAGGCGTTTGATAAGGTATCACATTCAATTTTGTTTCGTAAATTAAGAAGCATTGATTTCCATTCGGTTTTCTTAAATTGGTTAAAGTCATATCTTTCAAATGGAANCTGGAAAGCAGCGTCCATCACGCCCATCTTTAAGTCAGGTCGTAGGAATGATGTTTCTAATACAGACCTATCTCTAAATTAACTGTTTGCTCCAAGCTTTTTGAGAAGGTGGTAATGGAGAAACTATGTTTAAACAGTATCGTGAATCCTCGTCAGCATGGTTCTACCGTAACGAACCTCGCTGTTTTTTCTGAACTTTGTATATCTGCATTCAGAAATGGGTCCCAAGTAGACAGCATCTATACANTGAATCCTCGTCAGCATGGTTCTACCGTAACGAACCTCGCTGTTTTTTCTGAATTTTGTATATCTGCATTCAGAAATGGGTCCCAAGTAGACAGCATCTATACAGATTTCTCGAAGGCGTTTGATAAGGTATCACATTCAATTTTGTTTCGTAAATTAAGAAGCATTGATTTCCATTCGGTTTTCTTAAATTGGTTAAAGTCATATCTTTCAAATGGAACCCTGTTTGTTGAAATTGAAAACTGCAGGTCTTCTCAGTTTGCAGCTACTTCGGGGATGCCCCAAGGCAGTGTGCTTGGTCCGCTGTTGTTCGTCCTATTTATTAACGATATCGGGTCCTGTTTCAATAACTCTGATTACTTGCTGTATGCCGATGATCTGAAACTGTTTCGTAAAATCAATTGTGCCTCCAATTCGCGGTTACTTCAAGAAGATCTGTTTAATCTCGAAGTATGGTGCCAAAAAAATATGTTATCCCTCAATATAAAGAAATGCTTCCATATGACCCTCGCTAAAACATCTAAAATTTTTCTAGCTAACTATTATATTTCAAATGTACAACTCGCTTCTGTTAATGACTTTGTTGATCTTGGTGTCGTTTTTGACTCTGGGTTCACCTTTGGGCTTACAGGAACCTAGCTTTTCTGCGAAGGCATGCGAAGGATTTTAAGGACCCTTATACAAGGAAAACTCTCTTTAACACTCTTGTTCGTTCAAAGCTTGAATATGCCTCGGTTATCTGGAGCACTATATATAATTGCCATGCACTTNTTATACAAGGAAAACTCTCTTTAACACTCTTGTTCGTTCAAAGTTTGAATATGCCTCGGTTATCTGGAGCACTATATATAATTGCCATGCACTTCGTATCGAACGTGTCCAGAGAAAATGTATTCGGTTTGCCCTTCAGCCGGTTCGATTCTCTGACCCTCTTCCACCCTATATAGCTCGTTGCAAGCTTACAGATTTAAACTCTCTTGAGTGTAGAAGACATGTCCATTCCCTTATGTTTGTTTACGACTTGATTTCTGGCGTCATTGATTGTCCGGAATTACTTGTGCATATCGGTTTCAATGTCCCGAGCAGAATATTGCGGTTTGTCCCGCCGTTTTATGTTATCCCTGCTAAAGCTAATTATTGGGCTCAATCCCCGATTTGGAGGGCTCGTAATGAACTTAATGCAATTTCAAAAAATTTAAATATTGGATTTTCTATTAGCAGGCAGTCTTTCAGAAGTTTAATGGAATCTGTGTACTCCTAGTGTAGTTCTTAATTTTTTACCTATTAATTTTATTCTAGTCTGTAAGATTCTTTGTAATCATAGACTCAATAAACACTGAATTGAATTGAATTTGAAATGGTTAAAAATTAACATATTCGTCTAATTTTGTTTCTTTAAGATAAAAAAATAACATACCCAATTCCTCGAAAAAGTGTCCATTCCCCGATTGCCACTTAAACCGAATTCCCTGCAAATCGGGGAATTTCCCGCGAGTTGACAAGTTGAAGGAACCACAATTTATGTGTATTTTGGAGTTTTTTTCAGTCACATGCCGAAACTGCAACATTTTCCCCATTTTAATTGCAGGTATGTACACAGTATGTAACTATGCTACATGGGTTTATCACCCGCACTTAACCTACCTGGGAAGACGCATACAATATTACCTACATTTGTACAAAAATATGTATGTATGAAAGCATTAAGTTCACCCCATGTGCCGCTACTACTTACCTACATATGTATAAATTGCCACTGAGCAAAAGTTTAATAGCACGAGTGCAACACAGTACACGTGATAGAAGTAAAACTTCTTAAAAAAAAAGCACATGTGTGCGCCCCACACCCGGTAGAAATCTTAACAAAAATAAACAACGAGACTATCAGACGAATACAGTTGTTTATTGTATCCAAATTTGGTACCAAGTTGATAAGTTTTTATCATTTCTCATATTTTTGAAGAGAAACTTCTACCGCCGCCTAGTATCGCCAAAATCGAGAGTGAAATTTTTAAAACTGAAAACGTTACATGAGTGAGAAGGAAGATNATACAGTTGTTTATTGTATCCAAATTTGGTACCAAGTTGATAAGTTTTTATCATTTCTCATATTTTTGAAGAGAAACTTCTACCGCCGCCTAGTATCGCCAAAATCGAGAGTGAAATTTTTAAAACTGAAAACGTTACATGAGTGAGAAGGAAGATATAGGTAGTATAGGGAAGGGGAAAAAAGTAATAAAGCGACGCATGACGGGTACGAGTACTTACATATGTATATATGTATGTCTGAATGCACGTATGTATGTTTACATACATATGTATGTATGAACGAACTCATTGCGCATTTCGGCTCTGCCGCTACCAACCAATATATGTAAGTTAAGTTATTTTATTAAATAACGCATTTTTTAAAAAAGTGTGGGGTCTCGCGTCCCCACGTCTTCTAAACTTAGAACTGAATACAATTGGTTTCTTAACATTAAATTAAACCTACTATCGGCCATCAGTCACGTTGCACTTGCATATGCACTATTTCCGAATATTGCCCAATCGTTGTTGTGCCAATTATTATTGCTGATCGAATAACAAATTGGTTAATGCGGTGTCAGCAATTGTGCGGATGCGCGTGTGGAGTTGCTGACCGTTGGTAGAAGTCAATTCTGCAGAGCTGTTGTAAACTGTTGCGTTAACTCTTCCCCCTTTAAATATGATCGTCCTCGATCATTAGTAGAATGGTAAGTTGTTGAGATTTACGTATGTTGGAATGTGGTTTGTTTCGCTTGAAGCATTGACTTCCAGGCTTGTGCTGGTCTTCACTATTTCTTTTCCCACATATTGGATTTTCACGGATCGTTTCCTTAAGAAAAAAAGAAGAAGTACTATGATTAGTAAGAATGCTGCTGTAGTATTGCAGGGATGGTTTGGATTGGCTTTATTTCAGTATTGCTGAATGTTTGACTGTTGATTTTAATTGTTGAGTTGTAGAATATTATCACGTGCGTTCCGTTTACTTCTTGGGATGTCTCGTCGGCTTCTAGTTTGCTGTTGAACTGGTTTAGCAATATTACTCCTGGTTTTACTTCTTCTAGCGTAGGGACGTGATGGCCGTTGGTTGTCGAACATGTTGAGTTTAAACTATTAATTATCCTAGTTACACATAAATCTTTACTTAAATCTATCAAATGAGTTTCCTTGCAAATGGTTACATTTATTTTTTATTCCAAACAGTGTATATTTTCCTTTCAATATTTCATTATACTCAGTTTTAATTACAATATTGTTTGTCCTTTTTACAGGTCGTATAATAATTCTTCTAAATGTTTCTTTTAATGTTAGAGGTATTTTTACCATGTATACAATTTTCATATCTTGGC
>NW_016159482.1:36270-37747 GCF_001687245.7 Rhagoletis zephyria
AAGGAAGACAATGTTCTAACGGAAATTTTAATAAATTTGCAAAATAGAATCAGGCTAATTAAGGAAGAGCTAATTAATATAAGGTATGCCGTTCAATGGGCAAAGCATAATATAATAAATTCAGTAATGTTAAGCAAGGAAGAAGTAGAATTGTCAATTAGTAAATTAAGAGAAGATGAAGTACCATTTAAAAGTGCCGAAGAAGCATTAGAACTATCAAAAGTAAATGTATTTTGACGATGTAAGGAAATGTTTACGGCCTTATTTATAAAAAATAACGTAGATTTAGACAGTTGTTTAATGTGACATTTTCATAAAACTTTTGTATTCAAGCAGCTTTTTAAATCTATGTATGTACTTAAATTTTTATGAAAGTATTATTTCTCGTCTCTAATTTTCTATAAAACTATTTGCAGTCATTAACCAACAAATAAGTTGTCAAAAACAATAACTTAAGCAATGCTGCTATACGAAATAAAATTATTAGTGGCAAATCAAAATTTTGAAAAGTGCCGATTTTCACATTCGATAGTTGGACATGGTAGCGACGAGATGTACGAGCATTTCTTTCGTAAGAGCTGAATACTGATTTTTTATAGAACCAAATTTATTTTCCATTTATTGTGCATAATTTTATATGAATTTTTAGTTTTTCTTGAGAGCCTTTACAAATAAAAAAAAGTTTCGAAATATGTACATATATACATACATACCCAGCCATATAACTTGATTTCAATAGAAACGAATTTTAATTGGGCACGTTCAAAAGGCGCAACAGCTCAGATCAACTGAATAGTTGCGTGTTAGATGATCGTAATATTTTTCTGATCATTTGAGACAACATGTTGGTGTGTACCTTTGAGAGTTGAATTTNGCTTTTTTTTGATAACACTGTGCGACAGCTCAAATTGGTATTGAGTAAAACCAAATGCAAGAGATAGTTTTTGAATTTAATTGAGTTTTTTTTTTAATAAATACTAAAATTAGAGGTGTATGAATGGCGAAAGAAAAAGTTTGTCCGATTTTTTTAAATCGAAACTACATTTTTACATATGTACATATGTACATGCATACATAAATATATTTAATATGAAATTGTAATTTTCACATCAATTTTCGCTATCTTCATACCCAGTCATGGGCACTTTTGCCCGTATGGGCTTTTTTACCCATATGGGCAAGCGAGCCCATTTCGCGGGCTAGATCAGTAGTGCGATTCCCATTTTTCTTAACGACAATATTCGTATCGTTAGCTAATGATTCCGACAAGTTTCGTTAATTGCAGTTCTCAAGCACACTTTTAGCGAATATTGTCGGTAGCCTTGACAGTTGTCTAACGAAATTTGTCGATAGCCTAGCTACGAATATTTTGTCGTTGAAAAGCCTAACGATAAAATTGGTTTAAGTTTTTATTGAGAAAAATTTGGCAAAATTCATCGGTAGGCAAACTATTATAACTGTCTCTTGTACACATCTA
>NW_016159482.1:39345-68008 GCF_001687245.7 Rhagoletis zephyria
TGCATTTACCCGTAGAATATGCTATATCGTCACTAGACAGGAATAAAGGCGCGAGCTCAAAAGTTGACGGCGAAAAAAGACGCATACATAATTTTAGCGTCAAATACTCTTAACATACTTCGCCAAAGTTTTTTATAAGCATCTCTTTTCGCAAAATTTTTTTTAAACGCTTTTTTTCACCGTCAAAACACCAGCGCGCCTTTATTCGTATGTAGTGACGATATTTTTACAAAAAATTTATATTAAATAAACAAACGGAAAACTGTAAATACTAAGAATTGAAAGGGTGTGCAATTCAAATGACGAGGAGTGTATATGAGCAGATGTGACCACTACCCCAAGTAAACGCGAGCGTGAAAGCGTGATTGTGTTAGTGTGCCAATTACGTTTGAATGAATTTGCGTTCGCTTTGTTACGCTCTCGGATGTATTTGCATGTGATGCTTACGCTCCCCTCCAGTACTGCTGGAGTCAATCGCTATATTTGAACCGCTACTACACCGACTCCTAGGTAAGTATCTACTCTATTAACCCGTGGTAGTGCACATGGTAGTGCAGAGTCGAAGCAGAATAGCGAAAAACTACGACAGAGGGCGCCCATAAATCACGCAAGTGACTACTTTAGTAACTCCCGGTAGTGCAGAGAGAGCCGATGGTGACTACCGCCTAGGGCATTGCCTTGTAAAAGTAATCGATGGAACACACTGCAAGTAGTCGGTCGGTAATTGACGGTTTTATTAGGTAGCTACCGATTCAGCAGTCCTGTAGTCTGCAGGGTCTTTAAGCAGGCGCTCACTCTCTGTCCATGCTTGTATATGAGCAAATTTGACATCGATATAACTGTTGCCAACTTTGTGCCTTTCGCAAGAAATTAAGTGCGTTTAGGGAATTAAAAGGCGAAAATTGTTTAGTTTAGTGCTTGTTTTATTCTTTGGTGCCCTTTTCAAGGCAATTTTATAATAAAAACGTGATTCTATGGTGACATTGTATTTTACTTACACTTATTTTAGTGTTTGGCCGAGCTTCTCCTCTGGATAATATGCTCCAAGATAATCCAAACGCAATATTTTCACACAGTCTCTATCACGGAATCCATAGAATATTCTGCTAATTAGCTGGGTGTGCGCATTTGTACAAAAGTAAGCAATTGCATGAAAATAAAGCCTCTAGAAAAACCAAGTTTTGGAAATTGTTTTGCGAATAAAAAAACATTTTGCAAATTAAATTTATTAAATTGATTAACTGCGCATAGTTGGAAATATTTACAAGTTTCATTGTGTGATTACTTAAAATATTTGAACATACAGCTTTATATGCGAAAATACCTTTAAACACAGCAACACAAAATTGGTGTTTTTTTTTGGGAAAATTGCGCTATTTCCAGTATTTTGGTGCTTTTTTAAATAAAAAACTTGGCGATCAGGGCTGCCAACTTGGCTCAACCGTGCCATTTTTGGCACTATTTTACTAGAAATGGCACTGAATTTTTCAATTTTGCACAAAGTGCCAAAATGGCACTTTTGAAAAAAAGCCAAATTTAAATACATTTTTGTGAAATCCTTTGCGTGTACTTCTTTTTCTCAACTAAAATTTTCTAATTTCTATAGCGTATACAACTGGTTTATCTTACTTTGACATTGGGCTTTTGTTTTAATTTGTCTAATTTTAATGCTAATGGGAAGAACTAAAGAGAATGACACCTTTTTTGGCACTTTTAATTTCCTATTTGGCACGTTTCAGCACTTTTTTATCCTCAATATGGCACTTCATAGCTATGTATGTTTGGCAGCCCTGTTGGCAAATTTGATCACTGACCTTCACCGAGCTCTCTTTGCTGGGTTCGGACAACAAAAATGGAAGTAAATATCAAGTATTCGTAGTAGATGTGCATTTCTTATCTTTATAAAAAACAATTCATTTCTCCTCGTATACTTGTACAAATAAGGAGCTAAAGCGGCCTTATAAGGGTCGATATCTGTAGACTGGAAAATCGACCAACTAGTGGTTGAGATGTCATTTACACGGGCGATTTTGGTTGAACGACAAAAATCTACTAGAAAATCGACCCGAATGAACCAGTGATGGAAAAGTAGGTACAATTGTACTTTTTTCGGCTCTTTTTCAACATGAAAGTACATTCGGTACATTGCTTCCATTTTAAGTACATTTTAAGTTTGGCCAAATTATTTGTCAAGGAAATTTGTATGCCGATTTTCTTTTGCCAAGTGGATTTTGGTTAAACATATTAAAACATAGAACTTTTTGATAGTGTGCCATTGGGAATGAAACATTTAATAGCATGTCATTGTGAACGAGATATGTGAAACGAAGAAGTAACTAGCTTTTATGTGCGCGCAATTTGAATGAATAATTAATGAAAGCCGACAAATTAGAGAAACTGCAATGGATAAGTAAGTTTCAAACCGTTTTTTTAATACAAACTATTTCATTTTTGAAACGTGAAAATGCAGCTGCAGGCAATGATGAGAAGTAAGTGTGACAAAGTTCAACTAGCGCAAAAAAATTTACCGATAGCATTTTTCTCATATTTAAGCAATAACGAAGAAAGCAACGTAGTTTCCGTGGCGAAAAAGAAAAAGTATGAGATCAAATTTAAGAGGGAGTGGGCATCCAAGTACAATTGGCTCCAAGAAGACTCTACCGCAAAGCAAGGTAAGAGGTGCATGATATGCGGTGTTCCAATTTACGGCAATATGTTTCACATCGATCGGCATGCAAATTCAGACCTCCATAAAAAAAATGCTAATATTGCTAAAGCAACCTTAAAAATTTCGAGTTTTACTAAGCCGAATAGCGAGGAAATGGAATTAAGTCGCTCAGCAAAGGCAATGGAGATTCGTTTGTGTATGTTCGTTGCTGAGCACAATTTGCCATTTACTGCTTTGGACCATTTGGCAAAATGTATTAAAACGGTAAAAGACTCACGCATAATTTCAAACCTGAGCATAAATAGACATAAGGGTCAAAATATTATAAAGTCAGTCAATGGTCCTGAAAACTGCAGACAAATTTCTGAAATAACAAAACAACAATATTACTCCGTGATCATTGATGAAAGCACTGACATTTCCATGGACAAAAACTTAGCAGTTATAATTAGAGTTTTTACGAACAAATGTAGAGATAGATTTTTGGACTTTGTTCAAGTGTCTGATTCTTCTTCCGCCGGAATTTTCAATGCGCTTTTAAAAGTTTTGAATGATCATGATATTCCGTTGAGCAATCTATTGGGATTTACGGCAGATAATTGCGGTGTCATGATGGGCAAACGAAATGGCGTCCAAGCAAAATTAAAAGAAATTTGCCCTAAAATCTTTGTTATTGGCGATGTATGCCACAACCTTAATCTATCGTCCGAGGCAGCTGCATCAGTTCTTCCACAAGAAATAGAAAAGTTAATTCGCTCTATAAATCACCACTTCTGTCATAGCGCTAGTAGAAAAATAGAGTTTGAAAAATTTCAAGAAGATTTTGGAAGTGCGGTTCATAAGATTTTGCGATTTAGTTCAACACGATGGCTTTCGCGGCAGGTAAATTTTCTTTTTAATAATAGTTGTTCAATACATTTTTTTATTTGAAGTATTACATTATGATTTCAGATTGTAGTTGAACGGATATTGGAGCAGTGGAGTACTTTACAATACTACTTCGGTTTATGCAATTTCGAAGCAGGATTTGGCAATGAAAGTAATAAGTTTATTGCAAGTACCCTTTCAGATTCTAATATAAAACTCTACTTCTATTTCTTGTCGTACGTTCTTAAAGTTATAAACACTGTTAACATAGAAATGCAAGCGGAAGAGTCACACATTCATGTTTTATATCCCCGCTTGACATTTCTTTTTAATCAAATATGCCGAAATTTTATAGCGAAAGAAAATATTTGTACCAATTCAATATATTCATTGAATTTAGCCAACCACATACCTGTTGAAAACATTTTTTGTGGAACGGAAACTGAGCTGTTTTACACTGACCAAAACCTAACAGCATCGGAAATTTTTCAATTTAAAAATAACATTTTGAAATTTTATATTAAATTTTGCGATGATTTAAGAAAAAGAATAGATTTTAATAATGAAATTTTAAAACTCTTACCGTCAATTGCGCCGAAGGAAGCACTATCTGGTAATATTAATAGCATTTTACCACTGATTTTAAAATTGTTTCCCGAAACTGAATTAAAAAAAGCTGAACAAA
The DNA here is from genome assembly GCF_001687245.7 of Rhagoletis zephyria. NCBI lineage: Eukaryota > Metazoa > Arthropoda > Insecta > Diptera > Tephritidae > Rhagoletis > Rhagoletis zephyria. The sequence continues at coordinate 43,566 of NW_016159482.1, forward strand.
TTAACACCGAGTATCGAGCATTGTCCGATTATGCAGAAATTAAAAAAATCGAAAACCTTCCTGTATCTGAATTTTGGACTGAAGTCGGCAGAATAAAAAATGAACTAAATCAGCCAGTATTTTCAAATATATTTCGCGTTGTTCAGGGTTTGCTTGCTTTACCACACTCCTCTGCTTGTATTGAGAGAATTTTTTCAATTCAGAACCTAGTTAAAACAAAGTGTAGAAATAAACTGGCGCTAGGCACATGTGCCGCATTAATACAAACAAAGGACTTAATTAGATGCAATGAAAGTTCTTGTTTTGATTTGAAAGTGGAGACTTTACTCGGCTACCGTCTTCAAAATAAAAACCTTAATGAAAATGAATTAATTGACTAAGTTCTATACCGAAAAAAAATATGCACCAGCTTTTTATATTGAAATCAAAAAATATTTTGAGGTCGCTCAAAGCGCTCAAAGTTTTACACGTATATTATATTGGGAAAAACAATTTTTCGTAGCAATGATAGAAAATACATATATATTTTTAGATCAGTAACCTCTGTTTCCGTTCAGGAGACTTAAAAAAATAATACCGAATTATTAATTTAATCTTTTTTTAATATTAACTATTATTTATAGATTCCACCATAGGGGACCCATAAAGAATCGTTAATATTAAAAAATATATAAACAATCCGGTAGTATTTTTTGACGTCTCCTGAAGAGAAACAGAGGTTACAGATCTAAAAATATATATATATTTGCTATCATTGCTACGAAAAACTGTTGTTTCCCTAATATAATATATGTGAAGAACTTTGAGCGCTTTAAGCTACCTCAAAATATTTTTTGATTTCAATATAAAAAGCAGGTGCATATTTTTTCGGTATAGAACAATCCTTGGGGTGAGAGCATTAAAATTCCGACTTTAAATTTTTTTGGACCATCCTAAGGTACATATATAAAACGCATAGCGTAAAATAACGTATTTTATATAAGTTATTTAATTTTATGTTTACAAAACTATGCAATACAAAGTACAAAAATGGAATAGTACAAATAACTGTATATATATATGTACGCTTTAGCACTTGCAATGTGTTTTTCTTTCAATAAAGGCTGTATATACATACATATGTACATATAAAAGTGTCTTCTTTTTTTAGGTACATTTGTCCGCTTTTAAGTACAATCTTCTTGTCATATTAAGTACAATTTGGAAAATTCATTTTCCATCCCTGGAATGAACACCATTTCATGATTTCAATTAACGCGAAATAGAGTTTATGCACTTAGTTTTTACTCAGATCGATGAAATGATTTCGTGAATTGGACTACGCATACATGTGATACTTATGCTTTTAATTTATAAGGTAATTTTAGACAACTTAAAACCACATTTATTTAAAAAAAAACAACAAAAGAGAGGAAACAAGTGTATGTATATAAAATGTAGCTTTTGAGGTTTATTATCAGGATAAATGAAAAACTTTCGGTATTTACACAACGTTTTTCAGTTCTCGACAGGTACTCATTCTGAGCAGACGTGTTTGCTTACTCTCGGTTTTCTGTTGAAGCTATCCTCTCGGCGTTTGATAAACGAACACGTGTTTTTTTGTACACTTCTTTTCCGGAAATTTTTCTCATACAAGTGCATTCTAGATAAGTGCCTTTATTGTGAAATAGCAAAAACATGGCCCCCGGGCCACCGAATCTCGTGGATAATAGGTTTGCGCCGCTTGCCTCGGATCCCCAGTCAAAAAGAAAAAAAGCCACTTATACGCCTATGGTATTCCCTGATTTACCACAAATAAAAAAAGACAACCCCAAATTTCTTACAATACGTTCCACAAACACTAACAAGCCAATTTCTAAATATTCGTGTTTTGCGGTCCACAAAGCCCTCGAATCAATAAGCAAAGAAATAATTTCAATATCCGAGCTACGTGACAGTAATCTTTTGCTTTTAGTCAAAAATACGCAAATAGCACTAAAATTTATTTCGGCTAAAAAACTCTCTAGTGTTTGCCAAATCGAAGTGAGCTGCCATGACAACTTAAACAGTTCGAAGGGAACTATTATTGCTCCCTGTTTGAATAATGTGGATGAAATAGAAATTATAGAAATTACAAGGTGTCGTCTCTGTGTACAAGTTTACTAACACAATCAACAATGAAACGAAATACACTGGAGTCGTACTCCTTACTGTCGATCTCTATAAGCTCCCTGAATGGGTGGAAGTGTCTTGGCGAAGTGCAAGAGATAGACCTTATTACCCCAACCCGATGAGGTGTAAAACCTGTCAGCTTTTGGGACACACAACCAAACGCTGTAATAATCCTCCAGCTTGTCATACATGCAACCTTCCCCTTCATCCACCCCCATGTACTCGCACAATATGCGTAAACTGCCCAGGCATCATCTTCTAATGCTTGCCCAAGGTACGTACAATCAAAAGAAATACTCAAAATCAAATGCCAAAATAAGAGTTCAATGCGCGAAGCGCATAAACTTTACAAACAACAAGAACCAACAATGCTCGACACCCCTTTTTCTGATATCGTCAGAGTACAACAAAACAGCAATGGATCTAACATAGCCATGGCTACTGTACTGAAGCCAGCAACAAACGCTCACGAAAATTCACCTTCATCCACTTCTTCTTTTAACATCCAATCTCACGCACACTCTAACAGGGATGAAAAAGTAAGTACAATTGTACCTTTTTCCGACGTTTGATGACTTAAAGGTACATTAGGTACAGTCACTAGATTTTAGGTACAATCATCTTTTGATCAGATGCATTATTAGTTTTTTTTCCTTTACCGTGCTAATATATTTACTTATAGGTACGGGAGAAGTTTCGCTTTCATTTTGAAGAATAAACAATTCTAGAGAAAAGTGGTCAAAAGGAAGACATAAAAAAAAAAAACCATATTATGTATTATCTTAAACATTTTACATTGCATTTAGTGCAGGCACTACGAAAAATTAACACTTTACTTAGCTTCGTAATTTTTTTCTATTAAATTTAACGCTTATTTTCACTAAGTCAAATTCAGTGGCATTTGCGGTCAAATGAGTGAAATGGGACTAAAAACTGGCCTTGGTTTGATTTAGATCAGAATAGGCCTTCATTGTCAAGTGGGATTAAAAAATGGTCTTTGGTTTGATTTAGATCAGAATAGGCCTTCAGGCGTGTACATGCGCTGCTAAGGCGGCTACTTGTAAGTTTTTGGCCCATAATAGGATGTCTTCAAATTTCATATTTTTAAATGAGAACTACAGCTATTTGACCCATACTCGCTTTCTGATTTCTGGAAATATATTTAAAATGCTTTCGAAGTTACTTACGGCACATTGATAACATTCTCTAGATTTGCTGCACCTATCAAAAGGAATCGGATAAATTAGCAGACTTCCTGTTGTTTTATAAAAAGCTGGATAAAGAAGTATACTTCGCAAAGTGTGTTTTTTGTCTTTTTCGCCAATATTTTTCAGTAGTCAAAATTAGACAAAAACAATGCTTCTCCGATTCCCATTAGACTATAGTCTATAGATATAGGCTCAGTTGAAAAACCTAATCATGTTTAAAGTACATATATCTTTTGTATTCATGTTTTAAATAAAATTTATAAAAAAAAACTACAAATGAATGATGTATCTTTTTTAGGTACAATCTGTCTCATTTAGGTACATTTATTTTGTGATATTAGGTACAATCTGAAATTTCCATTTTTCATCCCTGCACTCTAATACAATAAACCCCACAACAGAAAACAACAACAACCGTCAAGTTAACAACCTTCAAACACCTATTGCCGATTCACTCGATAATTCCTCTAACAATTTTTTCAAAACCAAACCGAATTCAAACAATTACACAGTACAAAATAGCAACAATCAACATGTACAAACTTCATCATCATCAGAAACAAATAAACTTCACTTCGATTCTTTACCACAATAATTATTACATACTTCTTTCCATTTAGATTCCACTCCCTCTCATATTCTCGCACAAGCCCACAACATCCAAACTCAATATGCTCCACAAATCTCTACAGCAGAGACTGCTGTCACTTCATAACAAATATAACAAAACAAGTTTTCCCACATCATAATAATGATGATCAACTCATGTCAGTTGACACCCTACAGTGATTTACCCCATAATTTCTACAAATTATATGCTATGTTTAAAATTTTGCAATGGAATATAAAAGGTTTCTACAATAACTACACTGAGTTTGAGCTGCTGATAAAAGAGCAATCTCCGATCTCTTCAGGAAACTCACTTGGCTCTTGGAAAACCCGCACATGTTCCCAAACAATTTCAAAGTTTTTTTCACAATCTACCGCATAACAAGCAAAACAAACAAGGTATTGTGGTTTTGGTAAAAAAGAACATTCCGCATAAATTAATCCACATTCAATCAAATATCTCCGTTCTTGCAATTGAAATTTCACTCAGTTTTAACTTTACGATTATATCTTTGTATATACCCCCACAACAAAATTTCACACGCAACGATTTAACTAATATAATAAACTCTATTCAGACTCCCATAATAATTTTAGGCGATCTTATCGCCTGGAGTCCTCTTTGGGGCTCCAACATCTGTAATAAAAGAGGTGAAATCTTGGAAGATTCGATTCTGACAGAAAATCTCACAGTTTTGAATGACAATAAACCTACACACTTCTCTGCACATTCCTCGTTTACTAACATAGACTTAACAATATGTTCCACAAATATAGCCCCGAAACTTTGCACCAACACATTAGAAGAACTGTACGGTAGTGACCATTATCAAATTACTACTATTCTACTCATTAGTTCAGGAAATATCACATCCGTTTGCCCCAGGTTTTTAACAGACAGATCTGATTGGGAGAGCTTTCAAAATATAACTACCAAACTTTCGAACGAGTCACCTCTATCTAAAAATATCAATCAAGAAGCCTCCATAATCACGAAAATTATTCGCACCGCAGCTCATCACTCTATTTCCCAAACTTCCAAGAAAAGTGCTAAAAAACTATTCCATATTGGACCGATGAACTTTCTAAGCTAAGAAATGAAAAAAATGCCCTCTGGACGGAACTTCGAAAAAATAGGTCTGACAGTAATTTAACTAGTTATAAAAAAGCAAATTCTTTGTTCAGGAGTAAATCAAAACAAGCAAAAAGAGATTGTTGAAATAAATTTTCCGAAAAAATCGACCACAGAACAAATACTAAGAAAGCTTGGGCTGATATCAAAAAGCTCTCAGGTTCTTATAACCAAACAAATATTCCTTTCGTGAACAGCCCCAGCGGCACCATTCTTTGCCCAAAAGATATGGCAAATTATTTTTCTGCAGTTTGGTCGGAATATTCATCGGACTCAAACTTCGACCCATCCTTCACATCAGCTAAGAACGAATGCTTAGAAAAAAGCAACAACTATAAAAACTATGCTGGCGACCTTGCTAATTCCGAAATCGATACTGTCTAGTTAGGACTAGCACTGGGGACTATGTCTGTAAAACTCCAGGCGGTGATAGAATATCGTACCCTATGCTCCAACATCTTCCTAGTAGCTTGAAACTTAAAATAATTGGTCTATTCAATAATATTTTAAAGAAAGTAATATATCCATCTGGGGAAATTACTAGAAAAAAATTGCCAAGCGCATCTCCTGGTACGCTTCAAAACACAATCTAATTAGTTCGCAGTAAATTGCATTTAAACAAGGTGAAGGCACTATTGACACTTTAGTTCTGTTCGACAATTATATCTCTTCCGCGCTTTCCAACAGTAATCATGTCCCATGCTAAAGCCTCGACTTCGCGAAAGCTTTTGATCGAGGCGGTGTGCACGCAGTTTTGCGTCAAATTGAAAAATGGAACATGAGTAAAGCAATATTTGACTTTTAATATTTTTATTGAGCTTTGTACCACGATTGTTTATTAGGAAAAATTGAAAAAGCAACAAAGTCTAAGCGGTAGAAGTTATAGCACTATTTCGGAGATCACCACATCTCCTCATCAGACTTCTTTTTCNATTCAAAGTCAGAAGCGTTAACCACTGAGCTATATACATCCCGTAAACTCTTGCTGCTAATTAATTTTCCTTATCTGGTGATCTCCGAAATACTGCTATAACCTCTACCGCTTAGACTTTGTTGCTTTTTCAATTTTTCCTAATAAACAATCGTGGTACAAAGCTCAATAAAAATATTACAAATAAAATGTTAACAAGCCACAATAACATTGACAAATACATGTTTGACTTTGTCAAAAACTTTTTTTCAAACCGCAAGTTTAAAACAAAAATAAACTCCACCCTATCCGATATGTATGATTTACACAACGGTATACCGCAATGTTCCCCGCTGTCAGTAGTTTTGTTTAGCATTGCATTTAATGAAGTAAATAACATAATAGTTAAATTTAACAGTATTTGACATCTTTGTTTGCCGATGACGTCTTTCTCTTTACAAGAGTAAATGATTTAAATGTAGCCAAAAAAGATCTTTGTGATATGCTTTCTAGCATCTCAAACTGGTCCAAAAATTCAGGCGCTAATATTAATGTAAACAAATGTAAAACCCTTCACATTTGCCGTACGCACAAGTGTAGTAATATAAGTCTGAATTATAATCACGTAAATATCGTAACTTCAAATAGTCTTAAGTTTTTGGGTATTATTCTTGATAAAAGATACACCTTTAAAGAACACTGTTTGTACCTCAGAAAGCAGCTGGCTGCCAGGTTAAATGTTATTAAGTATAAAAGTTCGAAACACTGTTAGTTAACGCTTCCACCTTAGTTAATGTAACAAAATCAGTTATTCTATCGAAGAAAGACTACGGTCTTCCAATATATGGAAACTGCGCAAAGTGCAACATAAAACACCTGTATGCCCCATCGTCTGTAGTAGCATCAGAGCATTTCAAAAGTCACCTACCAGATTCATACTTTCGGAGGCTGGATTGCCAACCATCGAAGAGAGAATTTAGCTTAACACCAAAAAACTAGTCTCTAAACTTTTTATTTGTAATAACAACGCACTTTGCCAATCGGTTATTACTGAAATCAATCGCAGCCGCCCTCTTAGACAAAAATCCGTAATATCCAAATGCACTGGATACCGGATAGTCGGCCGCTATGGTGTAGTGGTAAGCAGTGCGCGCTTCCACTCCGCAGCACCTGAGTTCAAACCCTGGTCAAAGCAACATCGCAAAAAATATAGAAAAAAGGGTTTTTCTTAACAGCGGTCGTACCTCGGCAGGCAATGGCAAACCTCCGAGTGTATTTCTGCAATTAAAAACAGCTTCTCATGAAAAAACTGTAGGTCCCTCCGCTTTGTGTGACAACATCAAGGCGCACACCACAAATCGGAGGAGAAGCTCGGCCAAACACTAACATATGTATAAGCGCCAATCTATTATTATTATTATTATTATTAAATAACGGAAAGAGCTTGGAATCAACACCCCGATACTAAGCCAGAAAAAGGAATTTTCACCATGGTTGTTGAACAAGTCACCTTTTATCCTACACCTCAGTAAACATGCGAGAAACATCACAAGCCCAACGGTTTACCAACAATTATTCGCCAAAGCTTTATCTCCATTTCTTCCAGTGTGGCAACTGTCTTCACCGACGGATCCAAGTCCGTAGACTATACTTCATTCGCAGTAGTCAATTCTTCCGGTGATACGATAACTGCAGGCCATTTACCTCATTTTGAATCTGTCTACACAGCTGAAGCCGCAGCGATTTTGAAAGCTATCAATTTCGCTGAAAGTTGTTCTTCTAAAACAATAATTTGTACAGACAGCATGTCAACTATAACATTTATACTAAATCCTTCGAACAGTAACTATTGCATAAGCTGCATCCGCAACAAATTAATCGAAAACAAAGATACAATAAAAATCATGTGGGTTCCTGGACTCAGTGTAATAACAGGAAACAAACTTGCGGACCAGCGTGCTAAGGAAGCCGGAAAATAGCCACTGCATACCTTCCAATTTCTTGACAAAAATGATATACATAAATTTTTCTCATCACAACAGAGGCACAAGTAAGTGATTGACTGGAAAACCATTCAACATCACTACACACAATTTAATGTCGACAGAAGTAAACCCAAATACCCACCATCAATTCGGTGCAACGGCATCAAAGCTTTCGTTCGACTTCGCTTGGGGCACACTATAGCCACACACTCATGCAGACTCGCTGGTCAAAACCCACCAAATTGTCAATACTGTTTTGCAACACCACTAACCTCCACACACTTAAAGCGCAAACAGTCAACGACGTAGCGTAGACGTAGGTTGACGCAGACACGATCTAGCTTATGGCATTCGCATGTTAACGAAAACTCACCACCGCATGGCGGTGACGTTGCCGTTGCTTCTCTCTCTCTATCAACAGTAAATTTTATATGCTGCTACGTACGTCAACCTACGTTTACGCTACGTCGTTGAATAACTGAGCTTTTACTCAGCGATTGCCCTCATTTTTTCACGTGTAACAGCAATTGTATTGTTGGTTCACGCTTAAAAAACAAAAAATAAAATAAATATATAATACACAACGTTTCAGAAATATACATGCGACTGTAACGTTAACAACAAAAATTTTGACCATATGGTCTTCAGTTGTGTCTCACTTTAATTGATTTTAAGTACGTAAAAAAATTATAACTTTTAAGTACTTAGTTTGGTTAAAAATGTTAGGTTATTTCTGAGCTCGTGGTCACTTGGCCGGGGTCCTTTCGGATCGGAGGCCCATGGCATTTTGGGAGCCCTGCCGCCCTGTAGTTACCCCTCTGCTTATTTGACAAGTTAACCCGAGTCACCCCTCCCCAACCAAAATTCTGTATACGCCATTGAGTTAAATGAAGTGGAATAAAGTTTGAAGTACAAATCAGCATACATTTCAGAAAAATAAGGGTATTTGCGCACTGAATTGAGAATTGAAAGTTTTCAGTACAGTGAAAGTTCAGTACGTACTTCCCAAATCAGTACGTAAACGTAGGGTTATAACCAGAGCTCGGCACTACCACAAACAAGCGTGAGCTAAAAGTGAGAATGTGTTAGTATATCCAATTCATTTTGCATGCTCGCGTTCGCATCGTTCCGCTCTCGCTTGTACGTACGTACACGCGATGCTTACGCTCTTTTAGCACCTGCTAAGTCTCTGCCCATGCCTGATATAATTCTTATCCGCGAAGTAAAAAACTATTTTTCATCTCATAACTATAATGAAACAATTGTTTTCGTTCGAATTCGGACAACTTNTTGCTTACGCTCTTTTAGCACCTGCTAAGTCTCTGCCCATGCCTGATATAATTCTTATCCGCGAAGTAAAAAACTATTTTTTATCTCATAACTATAATGAAACAATTGTTTTCGTTCGAATTCGGACAACTTTTTAATTAGAAATTTCGAGATAACAGTTATTTTTGGTTCCTGGTTAGTATATTGCATAGCTACTTACATTTTCAGCACCTCCAATCAAATGAGAAACTACGACCCATTATTGAGTCTCGTTTTTGCATTGACAATTCGAAGATTTGTAGTCTCATAGCCGTAAGTTCTTCGAAAGTGTCGTGCTGGTAGGCCCCTACATTAGATCACAGCAGTTTATGGTTTTGTCGGTTCCTTGCAGTTGATGTAAGTGCTAGAATTTTTAGTGGTTGGTCAAAGTACTTACATACATGTGTATGCACATTTACATATATATATTAACCTTCATATGCACATACATACACATATCTGTGGTGTCAGATATACAAAGGATAGCTCAATTTTTTTTTAAAAGCACAATTGCATTTTCAATTAAACATTTAAAATTTCAGAGAAATTTTTTACTGGTACATACTTTACAAACAAGTTCTATGCGCATACATAAATTTCAATAGAATATTATAACAATAATAAGTTTTAACTTATAAGGATGCATTTATTTTTATTAATTTATGTAATTTAATCCACAAAACCAAAAATATCAAAATTCGAGTTATCATTTATGTACATACGTATGTTCTTGGGGCCACAGATATGTACTTGTGTGTTCATATGTATGTATCTACTTACCTACTGGCATCAGTTTATATCAGTGAAGATTGTTTCTGCTCATAATACAAATTTTAAATCAAAAGCTAGTTGTCATATTTTTTGTTTTGCAAACGGATTGATTTGTAATTAACTCAGACAAATACTTTATGTATGTACATTGTTACATTCAATATATCGTTTTCAGGACAACGTTTCACAACTGTTTATAGATATCTTTACCCAAATGAGCTTGTTTATGATTTCACTGTTATATATATGAAAACTCGTTCAGCGATGTTTGCGTAAAATGCTTCGTTTAAATAGACATATTCAATTTATTCAATGAAGTTAATGTAAACATTGGACACCTGACTCTTAAATACAAATTTGTTTTTAACTTTGTAGAGGACCAAGTTCGAATTAGTTGCTCTTATTCATATATGTGCATATGTATGTGTATGTACGGCTATATACATAAGCACATTCTCAGTTGCATATATGGATAAGTAAACGTAGCGTCTTATACATGCATACATTGTATGGACGTGGTACTAATCGATTTAACAAATTTATCGCAGCAAATGAAGGTCGATTTCCAAATCTATAGTCGTGGATTAACATTCCACAATCGTTTTCATGGATTAAACTGCCTTGCATGAATTTATTTAAAAGGATTTATGTATATAAATCTGTTGCTTGACTTAGCTTTTTGGAATTTTTGTGGTTATAAGTTGCAAATTATTTTAGCTTGTTTAGAAATTTCGCAAAATTATTTTACATTTTAAAATTCCGTTCTAGACTTGTCGGTTGTACTTGTGTATCGACCTTTTCGGTTCATCATAAGGACAAATTGATTGAAGTACACATAGCGCTTTATACATACATTCTTACGTACGTGGTACTAATCAATTTAAAAGGTTATCGCAGCAAATTAAGCACGATTTTCAAGTACATAGTCGTGGTCTAACACTTCCCACTTACATTGTTGGTTCATCATAGGGAAAATAAAGTACGAGGGCGGTGCTTCGAAAAACTTAAAAAACGGAGTGTCAACGATTAGAGTAAAAAAGTAAACCACTATAAATAAGTAGTTTCTTAAGTTAAAAAAATTACAACATTACTGAGCATTTCGTCATCGTTATAAACCAAAATGGATTCTAAATTCGATAGAAAAATACTTATGTTGCAACAAAGTCCGAACTCAGATTTATCGTCTGTAATTTAAATCCTTCTCTAAGAAAATTACATTCAATATTGAAAGAGTACAAATACGCGCACATACAGTGAGAATATTTTCTGTTCTGCGCATGGCTGTAAAAAAATAAGTCAGCACAACGAAGCAGCCTGGATGTTCCCGTTCCCATTTACATACATACGTACATACACATATGTGTATATATACATATATAATACATTAGGGGTGTTCTCGAAGTCTTGCACGTTGCACAGATTGTACGAAACGCAATAATACTGTTCCGAATTTGAAAGGCTACGAAAGCGCCCCATTACAAAGTTGTGGAAGGTAGCAAGCAGCAAAAGTATGTGCCATATACAATAACGAGATGCACAAAAAAAAAACCAAATGAACGAAATTAGAGAAATATACAGCAGTTCTAACTTCAAAACAGCTCGCAAAAGGGTCGTATTTATCTAGCTATAATTTTTCGCAAAATATATGAGCAAATCTCACAAGTTGTTTTTGTTTTAGTATCAAGACCCCGCCAAATAGAAATTATTTTCTGCGTCACACGGATGCTTTTGACTGACATCCAACTTAACTCTGTGATTTTGAATAGAAGACGTCACATTGGCGACGCGTACATTGGTGCAACTGATAAAATACGCACATGCGGCAAAACAACCATAGCAAAAATATATGGAAAGAATTCAAACCAGCTGATTTTTTACCAATCAAGTTGAGCCGGTTTGTTTGCAGCAACGTTTTAATTGTGCCGTCTTCGCTATGTTCTGTTCGTTTTGTTAGTCAGAAGCATCCCTGTGACGTAGAAAATATTTTTTAACTGGGAGGGCCTTCACTCCCTTCTCTCGGCAGTAAAAACAAAGGGCAAAAGCAATATTCTTACATATATTTCAATCGACGGAGTTCCAGAAACAAATACAATAAAAAATAAATCAAGTATTTGATCAATATCAATTTTAAAACGTTAATTTAGGCGAAAAACTACCAAATTACATACTCACTTTTTCATTGTTACTCGAGAAAATCATCATTGTTTTTTAATCACTTTGGGAAGTTTTCAAATAGCATGTTCTTATTACAGGCAATGGACATTGGCACCAAATACAAGTTCTCTGTGAAGAGTTTACCACGAAATTAATAAATGGCAACATGCAGAATATCTGTCGCAGCTATGTATGTACATTAGAGTGCATCACCAAAAAAAGTTTCGGTTTTTCCGCCGGGATTACAAAACTTATAACATTTTAAGACGTCCACCAAAATATTCCGGAAAAATATTAAGATTTAAGTGAGCTGGACCGATTTGAAAATACCTCAAAAATGGAGTTTTTATGAATAAAAATAGTTTCTGAAAGAACTTTTTGAAAAAAGTCCCCTCAGATGACAAAACACATTAAGCTTAAAAAATCTGCATAAAAATATTTAAAAATCTTTTCAACTGAATCATAAAAATGAGATTTTTGATGCTGTTTTTTTTACTTTGTTCAAAGATTGATTTACGAAAAACTTGAATAACTGGGCCAAAACTATTCTGATTTAGACTTGTGGGATCTCAGTAGAAAGGTATTTTCACACTGTTTTTATTTCTGTCGAAAAAAAATCATTCGTGTCCCAATTTTATTTTTTTCAAATACCAACACATCTTAATTCAACTTTGAATGAAGTTCGTTCATCCTACCTTTCTCTTTCATTCCATGAATGAGTTTATTAGCAAAGAAATAAAAAGGGTGAACAACTACGTTTCCACCGCTACCTCTTAAGTCTAAATCAGGAGAGTTTAGGCTCAGTTATTCAAGTTTTTNACACCTCTTAAGTCTAAATCAGGAGAGTTTAGGCTCAGTTATTCAAGATTTTCTTATACCAATCTATGAAAAAAGTTAAAAAACAGCATCAAAAATCTCATCATTACGATTCCGTTAAAATTTTGTTTTAAATATTTGTATGCAAATTTTTTAAGCTTAAACCGTTTTGTCATTTGAGGGGATTTAAAAAAAATTTTAAGAAACTATTTTTATTCATAAAAAACTCAATTTTTTGAGGTATTTTTGAAATTGGTCCAGCTCACTTAAATCTTAATATTTTTTCGAAATATTTTGGTGGATGTCTTAAATATAATAGATTTTATAATTCCAATGGAAAAATAGTACCGATTTTGTTTTTGTATGGGGAGTGATGCAGTCTAATGTACATATATTATGATTTTTGAAATTTTACTTTTTTATTTGTTTTTTAATAATTTTACATAATTCAAAATGTTAAATTAAACGGCGAAAATGTTTGTATTGTAATAAAAGTAGTTGTTAAGTATGGAATTTATTACAAATCTGACAGCCTGGGAGTTGCTTAAAAATATAAGCGTTAAGAATTTAGATATATAAATCTGGCAACCTGCGAGTTGCATGAGCTAAATACTTTAAATAAAGAAGGAAGAAAGAACGCGAGAAGAGTGGTCCTTTTTATTTGGAGTTGGCTTATTTTGGTGGATTGGGTTTAGCCTTGGCTACACTAAGATCAAAACATTGGTCCATGTAGAGCCGGATCAAAGCCGGATAAAAGAATTGACAATTAAATAAACGCATGTAATTGTAATTAACAAAATTGTATTTTTCCTTTGACGGAACGAGTGAGTTGCTGGATGCGTACATATTTACGTACGTGCGCGAATGTGTGTCTCTTTTTATCGCTGTTTGCTGTTGGCATTGTACTGTGTGGGGACGTGAACCGGTTTTGAACCGAACCGGTTTTGAACCGGAAAACCGATTTTTTCTATTAATTAACTGAACCATTAACCGAACCCAAATTTTCTACAAATGTTTGATCCGAACCGAAAACCGAACCACTTTCTATAAAGGTTTAAAGGTTGGCTTCAACCAATTTTCAATAGATAAATTTACCAACTTGTTTTCCTTTTTTTAAACATGGTAATACCTACCATGTTTGTTTACCATCTGACAATATCAAATGTAAAGGCAACCCATCTCATTTGACAGACACTTGACCCTTAACCTTGCGCGTTGTTGCACTTGACATTTAAACTTCCGCGTTATTGTGTTGTTTTTCGAACCGTTGAACCGAACCGAAACCCCGGTTCAAAGACCAAAAAGACCGCTTTGACGAACCAATCCAAAAGTGCAAAAACGGTTCGAACCGCTGTACCGAACCGACCAAATTTTTCATCCGGTTCACGTCCCTGGTACTGTGTGTACTATGTATACATGCAAGAATGATAGAATACAAGATTGTGCCAATCGGGCCGAGAACAACTGGCCGTGACGTCAAAATATACCAGAATGAGAGAGCAAGACGAACTCGACAACAAAAAGAAGAAGCATTGAACAAAAGGCAGTATTGCCAAGTTTTGAATTTGAAAAAGCACCAAATTTTTATTGGTGTATTTTATGGACTTTATATGAATACAAAATTTTATTGTAAGGATGCCGATTCAAATTAATAAAAATCAATGTTTCTTGCACAACGGTCGATTTCTTCTGGCATGATTGAATGTGCTGCACATATTTCGTTGTCGCTTATGATTGTCACTGTGCCATGATTTTGTTTAAATTTTTGTTAAATTGCTTAGCATACTTACGATTGCTATAAATTTTGCCTCCATTTTTTAAGATTTTCTAATTTGAAGTCTTCAAACTAAAAACAAAAGCACCAAAAACGCACCAAGCACAAAACTCAAAAATTTTCGCGTTTTGAATACCCACTAAATTTGATGCGAAAAGCATCAAGTAGGCAACAGTGAATGTAAACAAAAGTATATTATGACGTCAGCGATTGGGTGGATGCTGTCAAATCGACGAAGAGAGGGTTAGCGGTCCGCGAATGGCGCGACCTTTATT
The DNA here is from genome assembly GCF_001687245.7 of Rhagoletis zephyria. Classification (NCBI taxonomy): domain Eukaryota; kingdom Metazoa; phylum Arthropoda; class Insecta; order Diptera; family Tephritidae; genus Rhagoletis; species Rhagoletis zephyria. The sequence goes on from NW_016159482.1 coordinate 58,659, forward strand.
TTCTGGATCGTGGTTTACATGCATACTTATGATTTGTGCTGCTTGAGCGCATTTGCGTGAGATGGTGGTGGTTTTGCGTATACTATACGTATAGTGATGCGGTTGCGGCAGCGTACAAGATTCTTGCGACATTGATCAGACGGTTTACTGATTACGAGCTTATGCATGCGTGTGTGTGTGTGTGGGCATCTGCGAGAGAGTTTGCGAATTTGAATTTAACGAAAATAGAGAAAGAGTCCCATATTGGCACAGAGTCAATTGGACATTTGAGATAGATGCTTTTGAAGAAAAATCGAGAAAGAGTCCGATATTGGCATGAAGTCAATTGGACATTTGAGATATCTGCTTTCGAGAAACAATAGAGAAAGAGTCCGATGTTGACATAAAGTCAATTGGACATTTGAGATAGATGCTTTGGAGCAAAAATCGTGAAAGAGTCCAATATTGGCTTAAAGCACGATCCAGAAAATAAAGGTCGCGCCATTCGCGGACCGCTAACCCGCTCTTCGTCGATTTGACAGCCTCCACCCAATCGCAGACGTCATAATATACTTTTGTTTACATTCACTGTTGCCAACTTGATGCTTTTCGCATCAAATTTAGTGGGTATTCAAAACGCGAACATTTTTGAGTTTTGTGCTTGGTGCGTTTTTGGTGCTTTTGTTTTTAGTTTGAAGACTTCAAATTAGAAAATCTTAAAAAATGGAGGCAAAATTTGGCCAAATATTTTTTATTCCGAAATAAAAGTACTTTCCCAAGCCACATTGAACGGGTAGTATCAGTAGAGCGGCTGATTTGATTTTTATTTTTATCTTTTCAAATCATTTGGTCTCGAAAATGTACAGTTTTTAAAATTTTTTATCACAAAAATTCTAAATTGTTAAAATCTATTTGCATGTGAAACCTTTTTCCATACAAAACAAGCGATTGAATAACAGCTTTTGGAACATTCGCCCAACTCAGGATGGATCAATGCTTCGAGAAGCAAACGAATTTACTAAGAAAGAAAGTTGCAAACATTTTTATTTTTTACCAATTTCAATTTTTTAATATTTTTTTTTATTTTACATGGCGCGCTTCGATTTAAATAGAAAAAACAAATCAGAACAGTTTTTAACACTTTCGATACCAGAAGCAACAACAAAATACACGCAAATATTGTTTTTGCTCTAATGCTACTACCTGTTTGATATGCCTGTACTTTCCGGATAATAAACAAATCGCTTATCCAAATTAAACAAGTTTGGTATCCAATGAAAGAGGACTTAAATAGCTTTAAAACTGAAATGTCTAAAAGAGAAAGCCACACATTGAAAAATATTTTAATAAAAAATGTTAATTAATTACCATAGAACAAACATTGGGTCAGGTATGTATTTACATGAATTTCTTTAGTATTAAGTTATAAAAAAATATAAATAGAGGTGGTAACTTTCATCGTTATTTCTGTTTAAAAGCTATTTTAGTCCTATTTCATATGATACCAAATTTGTTTAATTCGGATGAGCGGTTTCATTATTATCCTGATACGACGGTCGTTTCGGAATGGAAAATATTAGTCCAAATTTAGCTCTGAAAAAAATAACTGTTAATTTCGGTCCTTGGAATATTGTGCACGTGCACAGACGTATATCTAACCAGTCACAGAAGAAAGCATTAAAAATGAGTTACAAAAACTAAAATCGAAAAACGCTGATGACGTGACAAATTCCGAAACAACCAAAAGAATGAAAATGAAGAATTCTTTCGAAAAAAACGGTGTTTAAACAACGATTGTGCCATGATGCTAGATTGTGATGATGAAATAAATAAATATAACTGAAAGTCCTCTCAACTGGTGCAGTGTCAATCGAAAAGAATTTACAATTTTGGCAAGCTTCAATTTTTCCAAGTTTGTCACCTCGAACGAGTAATTATATCATCGCTGGAATAATGAAATAGTGTAACATGAAAAGTATAGTTTTGAGAAAAACGAATTGAAAGTGTTTATAAACCATTACAAACCATACAAATACAATTTCGTTTTTCGGGAATAAATATTTAGGAATTATATATTTAAGAAGACTAAAGATTTTTCTAATAGATTAAAGGACTGTCTATCCAATGGTGCAATTATCTAATAATAGAGTATGTGGCATTTACACTGTTTCTTTATTCGAGCGACGATATAGTGGCGCATGTTTGATTTATGACCCTTCAAAAAATTTGTATTAAGTACAATGTTCCAATTTTTAAATTTAAGTACTAAAAAAACATTCAGTCTTATCATGAGTTTAATTTTCCCCGAACCGGTTCACTTTTCACTTTTGGTTTTCAAGTACATTTTTACTATGGGCGGAATACAAATTTTCGGGTTATTTTTTTCGGGCAAAACTCAGGATAAGGCAGATTATTAAAAAATTATTAACCTTTTCATTTTTTATTTACCTAAATCACCTAATTTACCCACCTAAATTATTTCTTAAAAATACCTGACACGTGCATTCGCATCCGCATCCGCGGATGTTAGCTTTTAAACATCCGCATCCGCATTCGCATCCGCGGATGTCTAAAATTCCACATTCGCAACATCCCTAGTACATACATATGTGTATACAAGAAGGCGAACACTTATGATGATGTTGCAGCAGTAGTGGAAGCAAATTATTTTTCAGCACAATCGGCACTTTCAGCCAAAGCCCTGCAGGGAAACCGCGGACTAGTGAATCAAATTTCTAGTTCCGTACTAGGTCTTTATCGCCAAAAAGGAACTAGTCCGATAGGAACTTGATCCCCACCAGTCCAAAATCGGCGAAACGTGGTACTTTTAAAAAGGTAATTTTTTCAGTTTTTTCACTAGAAATCTATATCTAAAGTGACGAATTTAGAAATGGTTCGGAACTATAGAAAAAGGGATGCAGAACGAACTAGATCTTATTTGTCGAATTTAGAACTAGTTTGGAACTATCGAATAAGAGATGCAGCGGGGGGATGTTTACTTTACATAGATATGTGTTCGGCGGTTTTTTCGTCAAATACGCTTCTATTCTGTGCTTCGCAGATGCTTTTTCATAGCTTGGTAACAAGAATGATAGAATACAAGATNTGTTCCTTGATAAATTCACAAAATTCACGTTTTTAATAAAAATACGATGTGANCATTCTATACTTTGATGTTAAGTATTTTTGACGAGTTCAGATCAAACTCGGGTGTGCTTAATGAGCTGTCTGGGTGGATGCGCTGGCAGGCATTGAGTCTCTATAACTAAACAAACCTTTTTTTTTTTTGGAATAAAGACTTAAATATATGTATTCGGAAATTTAGACTGTTCCTTGATAAATTCACAAAATTCACGTTTTTAATAAAAATACGATGTGAGTTTCCAGTTTATAGAAACAGAAGCGTTAATTATTAACTATTGATATTCTTAATTAAGCATTGATATTATACTTAACCTACATTTAGTTCATAANAAACCAAAAAGATTGAAAAGTTATGATACTTTTTCCTTTTGTCTGCCGATTTTAGAACTGGTTCGGAACTATAGAATTTAGGACTAGTTCGGAACTGTCGAAAAAGGGATGCAGCGGAACGCAATTGACACTTCCTAGGACATCGCCATGTTAAATTCGCCAGTTGCTTGCATGCAAAAGAGATTTATCGCGAACCAGTACTGGGTCTAAATGTACTAGAAGCGCACCAGTTCAGAACTAGAGATTTTCCCCACAGGGGATATTCAACATTTGAAAGCGAATTTACATGTCTGGGTGTAGCTNGGGAGTGAATGCCTTAACTCCGATTCTGGTGTCAGCCCCAATATTACAACTACCATTAGCACAGTATACCGATGGCTGATTGGAAGATCGACCTATCTCGGCAGCCAGTTCGAAAACTGAAATAGGGCGTTCTTGAAAAGTTTTTTGAGATAGAGCGTTTTCGAACTGGCTGTCGAGATAGGTCGATCTTCCACTCAGCCATCGATATACAGTAATAAACCTTTTTGAGTACTCCTCGGGGGTAAAATGTGATCAGGGTTAATAATGAGAAGGAGCATGAATTTTGCTGATTCAGAGTTTCATGCAAAAAAACAAACACTTGTCTTATCATTTTAAAAAGATAATTGCTATTTATTTTTCAATATTCAGATATCCAGCTGGTAACCAGAGGCAGTGGCTTGTGAGGCTCACTAAAATCTACTCATCATATTGGAGCAGCTCCGGGTAATGGATCATTGAATGTGTTGGCTGAACTTATGACCACGATAACCAACGGAGTCTCCATCCAAATGCCTGTCTTGAATTAATACGGTAGCAATTCATAGCAATTGCTATTGTATGTGTGTATGATTCATATTTGTAACATTCTATACTTTGATGTTAAGTATTTTTGACGAGTTCAGATCAAACTCGGGTGTGCTTAATGAGCTGTCTGGGTGGATGCGCTGGCAGGCATTGAGTCTCTATAACTAAACAAACCTTTTTTTTTTGGAATAAAGACTTAAATATATGTATTCGGAAATTTAGACTGTTCCTTGATAAATTCACAAAATTCACGTTTTTAATAAAAATACGATGTGAGTTTCCAGTTTATAGAAACAGAAGCGTTAATTATTAACTATTGATATTCTTAATTAAGCATTGATATTATACTTAACCTACATTTAGTTCATAAATAACACAATTATATATTTTTTATCCTCAAAAAGACCTTTTTCTAATCATGAGGCGAAATTCCCCTCAGCAAGTGTTGCCGTGCGTGCAAAACGCTGCACACAACCCAAAAGTACTCCTCGGGGACCAATTGGTGGGAAACTGCGAAAAGGTTTATTACTGTATATACTGTGACCATTAACAGTGCAGGTAAACCTGCCATACCAACAACATGACCTGAAGGGGGGGGGGCAGGTTATTTTGATGGACACTAACCAAATGGTCGGGATTACGTGACCGATTTATGGCTGCAATCCATAACAATGAGAATGTTTCACCTGCATTCAAGTTTTCGTACTTCAAAAAATCATTGGTTCGTAAAGCGGCTCGGACTTTAGGTGAATGGCAACTTACCGATGACAACTATGATGAAGCATGGGCTAGGCTCAAGCAGTTATACGACAGGAAATATCCTATCTGTCATGAGAATTTGCGCCAACTGCTACGGCTGCCACGTATTGAGGGTGATCCTCGACCTAATGATCTGCAACGTATGTCAAATATGACACACGAGGTGCTGCACCAGTTACGTGCCTAGGGGATCCCAGTTGAAGGTTGGGATATGATGGTTGTTCATATACTCCACGAACGTATAGATCCTGAGACTAGTAAGCAGTGGGAGCTCCAACGACTCACGGAGACACCCACTGTCAAGCAAATGCTGGAGTTTTTAGACTATCAGGCAGCAGCATTGGCTAATGTGGTGGATGTGCATCGGACGCGCACATCCGATGCTCGCCGTGCTTAAAATATAATTCTGAAAGTTGGCCTAACTGTGTGCTTGTGCCAAACACAGTGGCTGAGAGTGAATTTAAGACCTGCGTTGTAGCAGAAGTAGATGAACCGCTGATGATAACGCGAAGGGCAACAACGGATAGAGTGCCCTTGATAGAGTACATTGACAAATTGAATAGAGCCGTGAATGTAGTGGCTTATTTATTGAAACTCATTTCGAATATAAAAATGCATTCAGTACATAAAAGGAAGAAGAGGGGAGAACATATAAGCATGTCACCGACTACTGAGCAAAGAAAAAAGGCCATGTGGTTTCTACTGAATCAGCAACAAAAGAAGTTTTCCAAGAAAGAGATTGTTTCTCTAGAAGCTGGTAATAGTATTCTTGATAAAAGCAGGATTGAAAGATGGGTTGCTCAGAGTGCACGGCAGGTTGAAGAATGCGAGTTTGAACGAGAATATGCGCCATCCAGTCATAATTCCTGATGGTTCAAGGCTGGCACATCGCGAGACGAAGCTCGGTGGAGTGCAAGTTATGATGCAGTTCATACGGCAAAACTACTGGATCCCACGACTGCGTTGTTCGCTAAGAAGGTTTTTACATAAATGTATGATCTGCCTTCGCCATAACCATCGAGTTGAAGCTCAAATTATGGCAGATTTGCCTGCGGACCGTGTAACTGCAGGGAAACCATTCTTGCACGTCGGGATAGATTATGCAGATCCTATAGATATTAAAATGATAGATAGAGAAGGCAATCAAATTGTAAGGCAAAAGGTGTGGATTGCAGTGTTTGTTTGCCTTAAAACTAGAGCTGCCCATTTAGATATGGTGGCCGACTTGACGACTATTGCCTTTATTGCCTGTTATGAAAGATTTGTATCTCGTCGTGGTCATTGCGAGTGAATTTATAGCGATAATGGTACAGCATTTGTGGGAGCAGTGAAAGACATCAAAAGAGCAATGGAGAGCTGGCACAAGGAGGATGTGTTCCAACATTTGTCGGTCAAAGGTACGGAGTGGCGATTCATGACACCAGCAGCTCCGCATGAAGGAGGAATATACGAAGCGGTAGTAAAATCGATGAAGCACCATCTGGTCCACGTGATCGGGCTAAGAGTGCTTCCGTTCGAGCAATCCATGCATCACGTCCGTTGCATCCATTGAGCGGCGATCCATAGGATTTTCAAGCACTGGCACCTGGGCATTTATTAAACGGAGAGCCATTGGTTCTTCCTTTACCATTTGCGATTCCCGAGACATCGTCATCCAAGCGTGTTCAGCTTCTGAAAAAGTGCAACTAGGTCAGCTGGTGCTCATAAAAAGCGAAAATTTTCCTCCTGCGCAGTGGGCCATGGGGCGTATCATACAACTTCATCCGAGCGAGGACAATCTGGTTCGGTCAGTAACTCAGTATATACAGTAATAAACCTTTTTGTAGTTTTTCACCAATTGGTCCCCGAGGAGTACTTTTGGGTTGTGTGCAGNTCTTTTTGTAGTTTTTCACCAACTGGTCCCCGAGGAGTACTTTTGGGTTGTGTGCAGCGTTTTCCTTCTGCGCGCACGGCTACACTTACTGTGGGGAATTCCGCCTGATTAGAAAAACATCTTTTCGAGGATAAAATATATATAATTGTGTTATTTGTGAACAAAATGTAGGTTAAATATAATATCAATGCTTAATTAAGAATAATATCAATAGTCAAGTACATAATTAACGCTTGTGTTTCTATAAACTGTAAAACTATAAAAAACGTGAATTTTAAGAATTTATCAAGGAAAACTCTAAATTTCCGAATATATTTAAGTCTTTATTCCAAAAAAACAAGGTCTATTTAGTTAAAGAGGCTTCAATGCCTGCCAGCGCATCCGCCCAGACAGCTAATTAAGTACACCCAAGTTTGAGCGGAACACCTCAAAAATACATCAAAGTATAGAATATCACAAATATGAATCATAAATACATACAATAGAAATTGCCATGAATTGCTACCGTATAAATTCAAGAAACGCATTTGCTTGGAGACTGCGTTGGTTATGGTGGTCATAAGTTCAGCCAACAGATTCCATGGTCCATTACCCGGAGCTGCTCCAATATGATAAGTAGATTTTAGTGAGCCTCACAAGCCACTGCCTCTGGTTACAAGCTAGATTGGAAAATAAATAGCAATTATCTTTTTAAAATGATAAGAAGTGTTTGTTTGCAAAATTACCTGCGGCACTGGCTTAGTACGGTTGCTGCTCCCTTTCACACCACAGTAAGTTTGTATGCAACTCTGAATCAGCAAAATTCATGCTCCTTCTCATTATCAACCCTGATCAGATTTTAACCCCGAGGAGTGCTCAAAAAGGTTTATTACTGTATATACTGTGGTCAGTAACGATTCAGACAGCTGCGGTGGAGCTGAACGAGAACTAGTGGACTACATCAAGTTGTTACTATTGGAAAACCGTTGGTTTTCGGCAGGACTGTTAAGTATTGAATTTATTACAAATCTGGCAGCCTAGGAGTTGCTTAAAAATATAGGCGTTAAGAATATAAATATATAGATCTGGCAACCTGCGAGTTGCATCAGCAACTCGAAGTACGGCGAGAAGAGTGGTCTTTTTTATTTGGAGTTGGCTTATTTTGGTGGATTGGGTTTAGCCTTGGCTATTCTAAGAACAAAACAGTAGTGTCAAGGTGTATTGAATACGCCTTTAATAGTGTCGAAATGTACGTAGTCACGAAATGAATAAATTACTTTGAGTAAAAGATGACTATGATTTGAAAAACTAAAATTCCATTTTTAAAACTTTGATTGGCGAACTCAAAATTCATTTTAAAATTATAATATACCTGAAGAATGTAATAGTACCAGGTTTACCAAGCTTTGTTCGAAATGCATACACTTTTTAAAGTTTTCACGGTTTCAGTATCAAGAAATGGTCAATTGGATAGTTTTGATTTTAAAATAATTTGTATGCAATACTAGATTGGTGTCACCCGCTTCGCTGAGAGTACAAATGAAACTTCTGCATCTTAAATCATGCGTAATTTATTTAAATAAAACTCAACATATTTAAACTCAGCCAAAAACATAGAAGATTTTAAATTTTTTTTTAACCCCATTCAAAATATTTTCAAATTAAAAATTTCATAGACATCTTTCTTTTGATATATTTTTAATTAACTTATCCCCTTTGAACCGATGGCAACCCTGCTAAATGTGGTTTAAAAATGATTTTGTGATGCATACATACTAGGGATGTTGCGAATGTGGAATTTTAGACATCCGCGGATGCGAATGCGGATGCGAATATCTAACAGCTAACATCCGCAGATTGTCAAGTATTTAAGAAAAAACAATTAGAATCTAGCATAATGGCGAGATCGTTGTTTCAACAGCGCTTACAACCCAAACCAGATGTGTCAGGTTTTTCTAAAGATTTTTAAAAAGAATTCTTGATTCTCATTCCTTTGGCTGTTTCAGAATTTGGGGAATCTGTAACTTCATCAGCGTTTTTCGATTTTATTTTTATTTTTATTACAACGCTTTTATCACTTGCAATGTTGTGTTCCAGAAGCTTTCAATGTTGTGTTCCAGAAACTTTCAATGTTGTGTGTCCGACACCATAAAGCAAAGCTTTGAAAAGCTCCTATAAAAAAGCATAGTGAATAGGGCGAGGTAGATGACATCTAGATGTCGCCCTATGTACTACGTTTGCTACACCGGAAATAGACGACACGCCATTTCTTTAAATAAAATTAATTGGTGCTCGTTTGTATGTACATACATATGTAAATGCATGTGTGTGCACCTTTCTATTAATATCGTTGAATTATTTTAATATCTATTGCAAAATTTTATTCAGACAGGACTAAAAAGTAGAAAATAAATAATATAAAAAAAACTTTTTAATATACAACGCTTTTATAAATGGA
>NW_016159482.1:71448-72645 GCF_001687245.7 Rhagoletis zephyria
CGATTTTTTGGAATAGATCGGTCCCTGGTCCACTTCTCGGAAAAAATTGATCACATATGCTAATACATGCTAAAAGGCTTCCTGCGCACCGAATTTTAAGCAAATCGGACCGTAAATTCCATTTTTTCGAATAGTTCGGTCCCTGGACCACTTCCCGGAAAAAATGGGTGATATATGCTAATATATGCTAAAAAGCTACTTACGTACTAAATTTTAAGCAAATCGGACTATAATAAAATTTTTTCGAATGGACCGGTCCCTGGTCCACCTACCAGAAAAAAGTAAAATTTTTTTAGCCTAAAACATGGTGGTTATCGAAAGCTATTTGTATACAAAATTTCATGAAAATCGGAGCAGCCGTTCGCGAGATTACCTGTTACAAAGAAAAGGGACTTCTCTTTATATAATTAGTATAGAAGATTTTATTCAAATATATGGGCATAAATGATTTTCCATATAAAATCACTTCGTCATTATTTTGCAAACACGTGCATGCATTTGAAGTCAGAGAAGGACAAAAAAAGAATGTATGCGTATATAATGCGGCTTTTGATAAGCAGATGGCGCGCCATTTATAACCTAACCTCAGCGTATGTACATATGTAAGTACATATATACGTACATATGTTGATTGCAGTTAATGTGGATATTTTTGGTTTCGTTATCGATTTTGTTTTCGATATTGTAATAGATTTTGTCATCGATATTTTTATCGGTTTTGTTATCGATTATGTTATCGATTTTACTATCGATTATTTATCCGTTTTGTTATCGAAAGTTTTCTTGATTGTGTTAACGATTTTGCTATCGATATTGTTATCACTTTTTTATCGATTTTGTTATCGATATTGTTACTGATTTTCCTGTCGATATTTTTGGAACTTATGGATATAATGATCGATTTTGTTATCGATATTTTTTTATCGATTTTGCTATCGATTTCGTTATCGATATTATTATCGATTTTGTCATCCGTTTTGTTACTGATATTTTTATCGATTTTGCTATCGATATTGTTATCACTTTAAATATCGGTATTTTTATCGTTTTTTTATCGATACTTTTATCGACTTTGTGGTCGGCCGCTGTGGTGTAGTGGTAAGCAGTGCGCGCTTTCACTCATCAGCACCTCGGTTCAAGCCTTGGTCAAAGCAACATCGCGAAAAATTTCGAAAAAAGGTTTTTTCTTAACAGCGG
>NW_016159482.1:72670-73374 GCF_001687245.7 Rhagoletis zephyria
AAAAAATGGGTGATATATGCTAATATATGCTAAAAAGCTACTTACGTACTAAATTTTAAGCAAATCGGACTATAATAAAATTTTTTCGAATGGACCGGTCCCTGGTCCACCTACCAGAAAAAAGTAAAATTTTTTTAGCCTAAAACATGGTGGTTATCGAAAGCTATTTGTATACAAAATTTCATGAAAATCGGAGCAGCCGTTCGCGAGATTACCTGTTACAAAGAAAAGGGACTTCTCTTTATATAATTAGTATAGAAGATTTTATTCAAATATATGGGCATAAATGATTTTCCATATAAAATCACTTCGTCATTATTTTGCAAACACGTGCATGCATTTGAAGTCAGAGAAGGACAAAAAAAGAATGTATGCGTATATAATGCGGCTTTTGATAAGCAGATGGCGCGCCATTTATAACCTAACCGCAGCGTATGTACATATGTAAGTACATATATACGTACATATGTTGATTGCAGTTAATGTGGATATTTTTGGTTTCGTTATCGATTTTGTTTTCGATATTGTAATAGATTTTGTCATCGATATTTTTATCGGTTTTGTTATCGATTATGTTATCGATTTTACTATCGATTATTTATACGTTATGTTATCGAAAGTTTTCTTGATTGTGTTAACGATTTTGCTATCGATATTGTTATCACTTTTTTATCGATTTTGTTATCGATATTGTTACTGATTTT
>NW_016159482.1:75257-84713 GCF_001687245.7 Rhagoletis zephyria
TTTTTTGACTCCATCGTTCTCATTTATTTCTTCATCTTCATATTTATCTTTATTTAATTTAATTAAGCTTAATTTCAAATGTGTAGTGAAACAACAGGCGAAACATGTCAAATTGAACATGTTGCAGCAACATCTATACACAATTCGAAAATGTTTAAACAACGGTTTTGGCCGTAATTTTCAACCAATTGTGAAACCATAAAAATTCTGCTCATCTACGGAAAAATGCCTTTCCAACGGTGTTCTTGGTTTTGAAATTGGTTCGATAGAATCGCCAAACGAACCGAGACAAAATTTATGTTAGCGTATTAATATACATATAGATAATGGGATGAAATCACTACGGTTTTGCATTTCCCACCCGTGACAAAAAAGTGTTAAACTTTGTATTGCTTAATTACAACTTTAGGGATTTTTCTATAATTTCATAACTAGAGTGTGTTTATACTATGCAGCCCTATTTTATTTCTTTTATTATATTATAAGTGCCTACTTTAGAGATTTTGAAACGTTTTATCGTGTCCCGCCCACGACAAACCCTTATAAATTTTTTTTTAATGGTGCCTAAAAATAAAAAAAAACAAGTCTAACGTTTCAAACCTATGTTTAACGCCACAAAACTTTGATGTTCAGGTTGACTAAACACCATAATACTTGTTAAAACCTCAAAGTAGTATCTTTAAGGGAGAATTATTTTATTTTAATTCTTATTAAATATTTTCCTTCTTTATATACTACTCTTACTAATTAATTACATTTGTTTGAGTGAAGGCCTGATTTGACACACAAGTACATAGTTTACGACTATGTGTGATAACAGAATTTTAATAGTTTTCTTTTTCAAGTGCATACACCTCTAATTACTTATATGATATAATATGTATGTATGTATGTTTGTTTACAGTTTTAATGTTTGTTTGTATGTATGTACATAATAAATGTATATTCATTTGACTGTATTTTTATGTGTTTAAATTTTGTGGGATTTTTCCTATGAATTTTCTTATCGGCTAGGTATAAATAAATACAAAACGTGTTCAAAGATAGTTGAACATATTTCCGAGGGAAAAGAACATAAATGTGCTATTTTCGAGTGGACTGTATGTGTACATGTTTTTATATCTTTATGTTTATCCCTGAACATTTAGCGAGCGTGAAAATCTTATAGTAATTTTATCTTTTGATTTACATTTGTATATGACATAAAATATTAAAAGGCATATGACAAGTAAGACTATTAGTATTAGGGACAAATGTCCCCTATGATTTTTTAAGTTTAGGTTGCTTATCTCTAGTTCATTTTTGGCCAATTTTTCAATATCCTTTTTGAGTTTGTCTAACTCCTTGTTACTACTTATATTGTTGATTGGTAGTGGAACTATCCTGTCCTCAGAAATGCTGTGTATGGCTGTGGCTATTGGATCCTGTTCTGTATTGATTGTGCTCTGCATTTTAAATATTTGTAGACCTGATAGGGTTAAGCCTTCATGTCTGGCTGTGCAACCAGATTTGATGAAAAGAATACCTTGCGCTGGAATTTCCATTATTTCTGTTTTTCCGTTTCCGCAGTCTAAATGTAGCGTAGAATTTCGGAATATTTTGTAAATCCATTTATTTTCTTGGGATAGTTCAACCCATAAGGGAACTTTCTTTATTTCTTCATATTGGCAGTCTGCAGGGCTTCCTTTTAACAGTGGAGATAGTTCACAAGTCTGATGCAGAGCAGGTTGCCATGTCGATTTTCCTTTACATATTAGGTGATTATTCAAACTTCTGGTGCATTTATTCAGTTATACTTGTGAGATTAAAAATTATGAATTGAGACCTAAGTTATATATCAAAAAATACATTCCTTGGTTTTATCTTTACGTTTTTTTCTTTTTGCTCAAATGGAATCGCTATCAGTTTGTATATTTCTGACAATTCACTGTGCGTAAGTGGTATTTTAGCCTTAATTACCAGCATGTTATCCATTATGAGTCCATTTGCTCTCATAAGGTTGTATACATCGCGTAGTTGGTTGTTATCTTGCTGTCCAGGTATTTGTAGTTTCGATGGCAGCTTTTCTCTAATGAGGGTCAATTCTTTGTTAAGTTGTGTAGGAGTTATGAGCGCAGGGTTAATTCGTCCATGGTTCAAATCTATTAACAATTCAATTGTGGAATTTTGAATCTTTTCACATACGCTCAATAAAATGGTGACTTGGGTTATTAGTGTCTGGAACTGGATCGCCATTTAATCTCTGTTGATGTTTTTGATGATTTCCGACTGATATCTGTTTATTTGTGTGTTTATTTTTATTAATTGCATATTTACTTCATCAACATTTTTGGTTATAATGTTTGCCGTAGAATTTATCAACGACACTTGAACTTTTAGTCTTTCTTTGATGTTTTGCTGGTTATTTAGCAGTAATCTAAAGTTGGATTTTATTTGCTCTTCGCTGTCAGCATCCATTAGCCCAAATAGCATATTATAAATGCAGCCAATCCATTCAAAGGGAGCCCTTTGTTTTAAATCGTGACTACTTTTTATCGCTTCATACCGCCATCCTAGTGACAGCGATATAACCGTGCAGGCTTCCTCGAAATCTGACAACAGGTTGCAATGTTTTTTTATTCGATGTAGACAGCCTGGCATCATATTCATCTGCTGAAAATATGAGTGAAGGTCACAGTAGATTACCAAATCCCACTTCGAAGTTATGACGTCCATCTTTCCCAGTGAATCCAAGTAGATAGCTGTGTTGTCTGGAAGTTGGGCCACTACTCCATTGCTTCCTGTTTGACCACCGACTGCTTTGACTTCATTTTTCGACGTTATGCAAAACAGGAACATGATTATAAGCGCAAATATGTTTTTATTTGTCATGTGTTTTGGCGATTTAGTTGGCCTTAATGTAGTCAATACTCGTGCTTTAGCTGGTTGAGTATTTTCATCCTTTACGATAACAACATCACCTTCTTTTAAATTTTGCTGTGATGTTTTCCACTTGTTTCTTTGCTGAAGTGTGTGTGGGTATTCCTCCTTCCAGCGTTTCCAAAAATCACGCTGGATTTTTTGTATTACCTTCCATTTGTTTAAAGTGGATATATTTATGTCAGATTCTGGTGTTGGTATGGATATCAGAGGTCTCCCAATAAGAAAATGGCCTGGAGTTAAAGCGTCTACTCCGTTTTCGTCATTTAAAGTATATAATGCACTTGAGTTTAATAGTGCCTCAATCTATGCTATGACGGTTTCCATCTCCTCAAACGTCAGCTTTGTTTCTCCGATTGGCCTTTCTAAGTGAAATTTCATCCCTTTCACACCAGCCTCCCACATTCCGGCAAAATTTGGACCTGCCGGGGGATAAAATGCCAAGTAATTGCTTCATTAGCTAAGATTGGTGCAACTTCACAGTTTTGTTTTACTGCTTTTTTAAAGTCGTTGTCGAGCCATCTGCTTGCACCCACGAAATTAGTTCCATTGTCGGAGTAAATGTGTCTGTCGTCTGCCAGAAAATATTCTTAGTGCCGCCAGAAATGCTTCTGTTGATAAATCGCTGACTGCTTCCAAATGTATGGCTTTGGTCGAAAGGCAAACAAATACAGCGATGTATCCTTTGAATGATTTTTGTCCTCGACCTTTAGAACACCTCATTTGAAAAGGTCCGGCATAGTCTACTCCAGTATATATAAAAGGACTGGATGTCGATACTCTGACTAATGGAAGATCACCCATGATTTGCGTTGCAGAAATTTGTTTAAATCGTTTGCATTTAACACAGTTACGTATACAATGTTTCACTGCGTTTTTTAGGCCGATTATCCAGTATTGTCGCCTGATGACTGCTTCCGTTAACCGATTTCCTCCGTGTATGGTTGCATGATGAGCATTTTTAATAATTAATGCCGCCAAGTTTGATTTCGGTAAGATTATGGGATGCTTTGCATTATATGGTAGCTCTGAATTTGTTAGCCTACCTCCCCTCTTATTATGCCATTTTCATCTAAGAAGGGGTTGAGGTTTGCTATTTTGCTAGAACTATTGACTGGTTTTCCATTACACAGTTTGCTTATTTCTTCTTTATAGGTTTTTCTCTGTGTTTGGCGAATGATCGTCGAAGTAGCTGTCTGTCCTTCTTTTTACGAAAGCGTAATATGTATGCTACTACTCTTTGTAGTTTTAGCCAACTTGAATATATGTTAATTAAATTGTCCAAAACAGAATCTAGATCTCTCGACGTCAATAAAACCGTTACTTTGTTGCATTCGTTTATCGTTGTTAACTCTTGTTCTTCTGTTGATGAAAGCCATTTCGGTCCGTTCCACCAAATATCCATATTTAATATTTTGGGAGATGGAATACCTCTTGAAGGAACATCTGCAGGATTGTCTGTGTATAAGTTTTTGAATTTCTTCCACTCGATTTTTAATGAATTTGTCTTTGTTTTTATGATTTTCAATCCAGCGAAGGGTTATTTTTGAATCACTCCATGCATAAGCTTTAAAAGTTTTACGGAATCGCCAACTTTGACATATATCACTGCATCACCGAATCCGTGAATTTCTACTTCACATTCCATGTTAGTTTCAATCCAGCATGGAATACGTACTTCTTCCAATATGCCAACAGTGCCAATAA
The DNA here is from genome assembly GCF_001687245.7 of Rhagoletis zephyria. Lineage (NCBI taxonomy): Eukaryota > Metazoa > Arthropoda > Insecta > Diptera > Tephritidae > Rhagoletis > Rhagoletis zephyria. The sequence continues at coordinate 79,884 of NW_016159482.1, forward strand.
ACAGCTTCCATTCGTTTTGTAGATCATCAGAAAGCTGTTCGTCCCATCCAGCCTTTTCAATCCAAAGTTTTTGCATGTATAATTTTTTAACCACAGTGATTGGCGATAGCCAGCTCAACGGATCAAATATTTGGGCGATTTGTGATAAAATACTTCTTTTTGTCATTTTCTTCGGCATTACCAAATTAATTTTGAACTGGAACTGATATTTCTTTGGATACCAGTAGAGCCCAAGTGTTTTCACTGCTTCATTTTCTTTTATTTGAATTATTTAATTTTCTCCCATGGTGGTGATATTTTTGGTAATATTGTCGCAATTCGATAGCCATTTCCTTAAATGAAATGCAAATAACTGAAGGTGCTTGCTGATTTCTTTTTGGATCATATTACATTGATTCACCGAATCTCCACCAGTCATGAGATCATCCATATAAAAATCTTCCTTTATGATTTTTTGTAGCCAATTGTTTTAACTTGAGCACTTGTTGGCAATTTCAAATAATGTGCGCACTGCTAAATATGGTGCTGAAGCGGTACCATATGTCATTGTCGTCAACTCGTATTCCTCTATTTTATTTGAAGGATGTTCCCGCCACAAAATTCGATGATACACTCGATCTTTTTCCGAAATTTTAATTTGCCGGAACATGTTTTCAACATCAGCTGTGATTACCACTTTCCATAGTCTCCACTTGAGAATGATATCAAACACATCCCTTTGAAGTTTGGGTCCTGTCAACATGATATCGTTTAAGCACTTTCCATTTGAAGTTTTGGCTGACGCATCAAACACAACACGAAGTTTTGTAGTTAATTTATCCTCGCATATAACAGCCTGGTGTGGCTAATAGTATTTTCCATTTACCTTCTCGTTTGATTTTATCATATGCCCAAGGTTTTAGAATTCGTGAATGAATTCCTTGTAACCATTGCCAAGCTTTTCACTCTCTTTGAACTTGGCTTCCATGGATAGCAGCCGAGCAACTGCCTGTTTACGAGAGTCACCCAGCTCCATGTCGTCTTTAAATGGAATTTCCACAATGAATCGCCCATCTGCATCTTGTTTAGTGGTTTCCTCGAACTTTTTCAAACACATTTCGTCTTCCACTTTAGCTTCTTCATNATCAATTCCTCGAACTTTTTCAAACGCATTTCGTCTTCCAATTTAGCTTCTTCATCTTCTTCTTCCTCTAGCTCCCAAAATCTCTCAAGGTTGGTTACTGCCGATGTGACTTTGCCTGGTTTCTTTTGTTTAATTATTTCAGACAAAATCCAACCGAATTTGGTAGCTTGTGCATGAACTCCATTGTGCTTTTTTGTGTCTCTTTCTATTATTCTGCCGAATATATCACCACCAATCACCATGTCAATTCTATCAGCTTTGTTAAATAATGGGTCAGCAAGAGTGTAGTTTTCCCATTTTTTAAAGTTGAACCTGAAGGATTGATCAGGTTGCGCAGTTGTAAGGGTTGATAAAACTATGGCATCCACTTCTTCGACGTGCTGTCTTAGAAAACGTGGTGTAATTTGCACTTTAATTTTAAATTTCGATTCACCAACCACAACATCTCCTAGGCCTTGAAGCTTTGTCATCACTTTTTTTCTTTGGTACACCTAATATCTGTGCTGCCTCTTCGGAAATTGATGTTATTTGTGACCCTTGATCAACAAGAGCCCTTAATAATATGTGCTCACCATTCGCAGATTTTGCTCTCACTTGGGCTGTGGCCAGAATTACCGTTGTTAGACCTGCTTTTGTGGATATTGCCGATTTCTTTTGAACGTTATCGAAGTGCAGGAGCTCATGATAACTGCTGATGTTGCATATGTTACAATTCATATTGCTGGTACAAGTTTCTCCTAATCTGTGAAGCAGGCACCTGTAGCAGATTTTATTGTCTTTGGCATATTTATGTCTTTCATCCGTTGATATGCCCTTGAAACTTCTGCATTCGGTTATAATATGATTTGGTATTTTGCAGTAAGTGCACTGCCTAAATGGTTTCCTCGCCTTGGTCGACGCGTGATTCGCTTTAAATATGTGCTGCTTTTGGATTTTGTAGCCTTGCTCCTTTTCGGCTACAGCTTTCAATGTCTGGAAGTGTTGATCCAGAAAATCTCTAATATCAGATAATATCTGCACCTCTCTGGTCTTTTTAACCGTTTGCTCATTTAATTTGAGTCCATCTTTGTCTAACTTGCGAACTATGAATCGAGCAATAAATGGATCTGCGTTTTCAATTTGTATTCCTAGTGACTGCATTGCGTTAAGGCACTCATTTGTAGTATCGAGCAATTGCCTTACGCTTTCAGCATTGTCACTATTTATCGGCGGTTGATCCATTATCCTGTCCTACTGTGTTGTGAATAAAATACGTTTATTATCGTATCTTTATTTAAGCAGACTCCACGCTGCTTCATAATTTTCGGTTGATATTTGCAGATGCTGTATTAACCTTGCAGCTTCACCCTTCACACAAAGGCGAAGGCGTAACATTTTTTCTGAGATTGATAATTGCTAATTTTTGTGAACCATAGGAACACATTGTGGAAATTAGCCCATTCTTTTATCTCGCCATAAAATATTGGAATTTTTAATTTTTCCAATTCCAAATTGGGCCGATAATTTATTTTTAGCTCTTCTTTCACTAAACATCTTTCCAAATGCCCCAGATTTTCAAAATATTCCGCTACTACCTTCTCATAGGCATCTTCAATTTCAGCATTGTAGTATTTTGAAAAATCATTCGCTTACGCATTTTTGATGTCGTTATATAAACTTTCCAAATATTTAATTTGGTTATTACCGATCGTGCTCTCGAAGCGCATGTCAGTCACTTTGGTTGTTATTGTTTGAATTTTCTTCATGAAAATTGCCGGTTTTGGGTCATTCTTACCCATGCTTGTTGTTTGTGCTACTGTTGTTGGTGTTTGCGGCATGCGGTTATCTGCTAAAGAAGTATGCACTTTCTTGGTTTACTTCGTAATTTGCATTCTTATGGCATTGTATTTATCTTGCGTGAAATAATCCTCATTGCCTACGCCATCCACCAAAAGTTTCTCGCTGTTGGCGTCCAATTCCTTTTGGAGCTTTTCTACTGCTTTCACCACCTCCTCGGCCTTCGACCTAGTTACTATTTTTCCTGCTACATTATTGTATATCTGCAGTACTTTTTCACTAATGTCCATTTGGGATTCAAGCATTTTTGCTGTTTATTCCCATGTTGCTTTTTTTATTTTTTATTACTATTCAAAAACAAACACTGAGCACTAGACACTTAACTTTTTTATTTTTAGATTTGTTATTCACCAAAGGAATCATTGGAGGAAATTGGTTTGGTCGCCCGGTTGACCTTGCTGTGCCTCGACTCACAGCTGATGATATTCCTTCGGATTACAAATTTATTTAATTGCGTATAATTTTCTTTATTATACGGCTTATTTTCACCTTTTCATAGTCGCTTGAGCTCAATTTGGAGGCTCGATTGGATCAAATGTTAAAACCTCAAAGTAGTATCTTTAAGGGAGAATTATTTTATTCTAATTCTTATTAAATATTTTCCTTCTTTATATACTACTCTTACTAACTAATTACATTTGTTTGTGTGAAGGCCTGATTTGACACTCAAGTACATAGTTTACGACTATGTGTGATAACAGAATTTTAATAGTTTTCTTTTTCAAGTGCATACACTTGTAATTACTTATACGATATAATATGTATGTATGTATATATGTTTGTTTACTGCAGTTTTAATGTTTGTTTGTATGTATATATAAAACAAATGTATATGCACTTGACTGTATTTTTGTGTTTAAATTTTGTGGGATTTTTCCTATGAATTTTCTTGTCGGCTGGATATAAATAAATACAAAACGTGTTCAAAGATATTTGAACAATACTTTTGATGGGTTAAGCGATGTAGTAAAAAATTTCGCGTGGCTTCGAAAAGTCAAGCAAACATTACTATTATAGAGACGCCAGAGAATTCTATGATGAGGGTTGCTTAACAACAATCCAAAAGTCAATACTAACAATTACCCCAAAAGTTCCAACCTAGAAAATCTAGAAGTTCGCCTAACTTATAAATTCCATCTAATAAATAGCATTTAAGTGACAAGGATATATGTACATATGTACGTACAAGTATTCTAATGCAGATAACTTTTCGGATTAGGCATCGATACACATGATGATTTCTGACGTTCTATGGTTCCACCAAAGAAAAGCTAAATTTGAGCCTGATTTGTCCATGAAATCAGTTTTCCAAAAATAACTCAACTCCAGCCACTCTTATACGGTTGACAAACGGGCTCGCTTATTTGCATAAACAGGCTTTATTTGCTTTGACTCATGCATTTTCCTCTTTAAAATGCGCATAAGCAGCCGAACAAATGCACGACATTTTTGGGAATTAACTCCGATACGGGCAGTTTTCGTTGACAACACTGGTAAAAACGGCCAGCTATTGTCTTTTGGACAAGTAAGCAAACAAAGCACGCGAGTTCCGCGTACATGGTAGCCGAGTGGTAAGAGTTACGGGCTACAAGTCTGTAGTTACCAGGTTCGATCCTCGGTTGGAGCGATTGCGTAAGAATTTTTTGTTTTATTATTTACTTTATATTTTTTTTATTTTATTTGATCTACTAGCTTATACCCGCGGGTTTCACCCCGCGCTTTTAAACAAATATAAAAAATAGTTTAATGATGTTAGATTTTATTTCTGTGCCCAATTCGTTATAGCTAGTTATTTTTTAAGCGAGTTAAGGTATTTGGCCGTTTAAAACTACGAAATTATAAAATATCGTCTGCGCGCTAGGCATACAATC